>NW_026291882.1:0-183075 GCF_023091745.1 Budorcas taxicolor
ACCTCTTTTCCCTTCACCGGCTCGTCTTTCACGCCGAGGATCGACTCACACCAAGGTGGCACGTGGCACAGCCCTGTGGGAAAGCCTCGTGGGAAAGCCTCGAGGGACAGCCTCGAGGGAAAGCCACAGATCCCTTGATCCACGTGACAGGAAGCGTGACACTACTGCTGCAGCTCGGGAGGAAAGCGCACGTGCATGCCCCCACTCGAGACGAGGCCTGACTCCCCTGGGGAGACTCAGAAGCACCCCAAGATCCATGGCAACACTGGAGAGGAAACCTCAGGTTCCGGCCCCGACTCCACACAAGGACTGAGGCCCCGGCATGGACGGGAGATGAATCCCGAGAGGTCCCCTAGCAATTCGCATGGGGACTGGCCTTTCCTGAGGCCACCAGAGCGGGTCTCTGAGGTCCCCGTCGTAACTCGAGAAGACCTGCCGCAACTCGAGAAAATCCAGGAGGTTCTCCCCTCCAGGCGAGATGAGGCCCATTTCCGCTGAGGCGTCTCGAGGCTGATCACACCTCACCTCTGGAACTTCGAAAGGGTCCTTCACACCCTTGGTGCAAATCAAGAAGTTCCCCGACATACCCGTCTCCACTCGAGAGGAATCACGAGGGGTCGCGCCCACATCCAGAGGAGCCCCGTTTCCGCCTCGTAGCTCGAGATGAGGGATCCTTTCCCTGCTTCGTCGGGAAAGAGTTCCCGGCGTTCCCGTCGCATCTCAAGAGGAGGCCATCTCAACAGGACCGGCGAGAGGAACTCCAGGGTCGTGCCACCATTCCAAGAGTCCCCCAGATGTCTCAGTCCATTCCAGAGGAACCTCTTTTCCCTTCACCGGCTCGTCTTTCACGCCGAGGATCGACTCACACAAAGGTGGCACGTGGCACAGCCCTGTGGGAAAGCCTCGTGGGAAAGCCTCGAGGGACAGCCTCGAGGGAAAGCCACAGATCCCTTGATCCACGTGACAGGAAGCGTGACACTACTGCTGCAGCTCGGGAGGAAAGCGCACGTGCATGCCCCCACTCGAGACGAGGCCTGACTCCCCTGGGGAGACTCAGAAGCACCCCAAGATCCATGGCAACACTGGAGAGGAATCCTCAGGTTCCGGCCCCGACTCCACACAAGGACTGAGGCCCCGGCATGGACGGGAGAGGAAACCCGAGAGGTCCCCTAGCAACTCGCATGGGGACTGGCCTTTCCTGAGGCCAGCAGAGCGGGGTCCCTGAGGTCCCCGTCGTAACTCGAGAAGACCTGCCGCAACTCGAGAAAATCCAGGAGGTTCTCCCCTCCAGGCGAGATGAGGCCCATTTCCGCTGAGGCGTCTCCATGCTGATCACACCTCACCTCTGGAACTTCGAAAGGCTCCTTCACACCCTTGGTGCAAATCAAGAAGTTCCCCGACATACCCGTCTCCACTGGAGAGGAATCACGAGGGTCCCGCCCACATCCTGAGGAGCCCCGTTTCCGCCTCGTAGCTCAGGATGAGGGATCCTTTCCCTGCTTCGTCGGGAAAGAGTTCCCGGCGTTCCCGTCGCATCTCAAGAGGAGGCCCTCTCAACAGGAACGGCGAGAGGAACTCCAGGGTCGTGCCACCATTCCAAGAGTCCCCCAGATGTCTCAGTCCATTCCAGAGGAACCTCTTTTCCCTTCAGCGGCTCGTCTTTCACGCCGAGGATCGACTCACACCAAGGTGGCACATGGCACAGCCCTGTGGGAAAGCCTCGTGGGAAAGCCTCGAGGGACAGCCTCGAGGGAAAGCCACAGATCCCTTGATCCACGTGACAGGAAGCGTGACACTACTGCTGCAGCTCGGGAGGAAAGCGCACGTGCATGCCCCCACTCGAGACGAGGCCTGACTCCCCTGGGGAGACTCAGAAGCACCCCAAGATCCATGGCAACACTGGAGAGGAATCCTCAGGTTCCGGACCCGACTCCACACAAGGACTGAGGCCCCGGCATGGACGGTAGAGGAATCCCGAGAGGTCCCCTAGCAACTCGCATGGGGACTGGCCTTTCCTGAGGCCACCAGAGCGGGTCCCTGAGGTCCCCGTCGTAACTCGAGAAGACCTGCCGCAACTGGAGAAAATCCAGGAGGTTCTCCCCTCCAGGCGAGATGAGGCCCATTTCCGCTGAGGCGTCTCGAGGCTGTTCACACCTCACCTCTGGAACTTCGAAAGGGTCCTTCACACCCTTGGTGCAAATCAAGAAGTTCCCCGACATACCCGTCTCCACTCGAGAGGAATCACGAGGGTCCCGCCCACATCCAGAGGAGCCCCGTTTCCGCGTCGTAGCTCGAGATGAGGGATCCTTTCCCTGCTTCGTCGGGAAAGAGTTCCCGGCTTTCCCGTCGCATCTCAAGAGGAGGCCCTCTCAACAGGAACGGCGAGAGGAACTCCAGGGTCGTGCCACCATTCCAAGAGTCCCCCCAGATGTCTCAGTCCATTCCAGAGGAAGCTCTTTTCCCTTCACCGGCTCGTCTTTCACGCCGAGGATCGACTCACACCAAGGTGGCACGTGGCACAGCCCTGTGGGAAAGCCTCGTGGGAAAGCCTCGAGGGACAGCCTCGAGGGAAAGCCACAGATCCCTTGATCCACGTGACAGGAAGCGTGACACTACTGCTGCAGCTCGGGAGGAAAGCACACGTGCATGCCCCCACTCGAGACGAGGCCTGACTCCCCTGGGGAGACTCAGAAGCACCCCAAGATCCATGGCAACACTGGAGAGGAATCCTCAGGTTCCGGCCCCCACTCCACACAAGGACTGAGGCCCCGGCATGGACGGGAGAGGAAACCCGAGAGGTCCCCTAGCCACTCGCATGGGGACTGGCCTTTCCTGAGGCCACCAGAGCGGGTCCCTGAGGTCCCCGTCGTAACTCGAGAAGACCTGCCGCAACTCGAGAAAATCCAGGAGGTTCTCCCCTTCAGGCGAGATGAGGGCCATTTTCGCTAAGGCGTCTCGAGGCTGATCACACCTCACCTCTGGAACTTCGAAGGGGTCCTTCACACCCTTGGTGCAAATCAAGAAGTTTCCCGACATACCCGTCTCCACTCGAGAGGAATCACGAGGGTCCCCGCCCAGATCCAGAGGAGCCCCGTTTCCGCCTCGTAGCTCGAGATGAGGGATCCTTTCCCTGCTTCGTCGGGAAAGAGTTCCCGGCGTTCCCGTCGCATCTCAAGAGGAGGCCCTCTCAACAGGAACGGCGAGAGGAACTCCAGGGTCGTGCCACCATTCCAAGAGTCCCCCCAGATGTCTCAGTCCATTCCAGAGGAACCTCTTTTCCCGTCACCGGCTCGTCTTTCACGCCGAGGATCGACTCACACCAAGGTGGCACGTGGCACAGCCCTGTGGGAAAGCCTCGTGGGAAAGCCTCGAGGGACAGCCTCGAGGGAAAGCCACAGATCCCTTGATCCACGTGACAGGAAGCGTGACACTACTGCTGCGGCTCGGGAGGAAAGCGCACGTGCATGCCCCCACTCGAGACGAGGCCTGACTCCCCTGGGGAGACTCAGAAGCACCCAAAGATCCGTGGCAACACTGGAGAGGAATCCTCAGGTTCCGGCCCCGACTCCACACAAGGACTGAGGCCCCGGCATGGACGGGAGATGAATCCCGAGAGGTCCCCTAGCAATTCGCATGGGGACTGGCCTTTCCTGAGGCCACCAGAGCGGGTCCCTGAGGTCCCCGTCGTAACTCGAGAAGACCTGCCGCAACTCGAGAAAATCCAGGAGGTTCTCCCCTCCAGGCGAGATGAGGCCCATTTCCGCTAAGGCGTCTCGAGGCTGATCAAACCTCACCTCTGGAACTTCGAAAGGGGTCCTTCACACCCTTGGTGCAAATCAAGAAGTTCCCTGACATACCCGTCTCCACTCGAGAGGAATCACGAGGGTCGCGCCCACATCCAGAGGAGCCCGGTTTCCGCCTCGTAGCTCGAGATGAGGGATCCTTTCCCTGCTTCGTCGGGGAAAGAGTTCCCGGCTTTCCCGTCGCATCTCAAGAGGAGGACCTCTCAACAGGAACGGCGAGAGGAACTCCAGGGTCGTGCCACCATTCCAAGAGTCCCCCAGATGTCTCAGTCCATTCCAGAGGAACCTCTTTTCCCTTCACCGGCTCGTCTTTCACGCCGAGGATCGACTCACACCAAGGTGGCACTTGGCACAGCCCTGTGGGAAAGCCTCGTGGGAAAGCCTCGAGGGACAGCCTCGAGGGAAAGCCACAGATCCCTTGATCCACGTGACAGGAAGCGTGACACTACTGCTGCAGCTCGGGAGGAAAGCGCACGTGCATGCCCCCACTCGAGACGAGGCCTGACTCCCCTGGGGAGACTCAGAAGCACCCCAAGATCCATGGCAACACTGGAGAGGAATCCTCAGGTTCCGGACCCGACTCCACACAAGGACTGAGGCCCCGGCATGGACGGGAGAGGAATCCCGAGAGGTCCCCTAGCAACTCGCATGGGGACTGGCCTTTCCTGAGGCCACCAGAGCGGGTCCCTGAGGTCCCCGTCGTAACTCGAGAAGACCTGCCGCAACTCGAGAAAATCCAGGAGGTTCTCCCCCCAGGCGAGATGAGGGCCATTTTCGCTAAGGCGTCTCGAGGCTGATCACACCTCACCTCTGGAACTTCGAAGGGGTCCTTCACACCCTTGGTGCAAATCAAGAAGTTTCCCGACATACCCGTCTCCACTCGAGAGGAATCACGAGGGTCCCGCCCACATCCAGAGGAGCCCCGTTTCCGCCTCGTAGCTCGAGATGAGGGATCCTTTCCCTGCTTCGTCGGGAAAGAGTTCCCGGCGTTCCCGTCGCATCTCAAGAGGAGGCCCTCTCAACAGGAACGGCGAGAGGAACTCCAGGGTCGTGCCACCATTCCAAGAGTCCCCCAGATGTCTCAGTCCATTCCAGAGGAACCTCTTTTCCCTTCACCGGCTCGTCTTTCACGCCGAGGATCGACTCACACCAAGGTGGCACGTGGCACAGCCCTGTGGGAAAGCCTCGTGGGAAAGCCTCGAGGGACAGCCTCGAGGGAAAGCCACAGATCCCTTGATCCACGTGACAGGAAGCGTGACACTACTGCTGCGGCTCGGGAGGAAAGCGCACGTGCATGCCCCCACTCGAGACGAGGCCTGACTCCCCTGGGGAGACTCAGAAGCACCCAAAGATCCATGGCAACACTGGAGAGGAATCCTCAGGTTCCGGCCCCGACTCCACACAAGGACTGAGGCCCCGGCATGGACGGGAGATGAATCCCGAGAGGTCCCCTAGCAATTCGTATGGGGACTGGCCTTTCCTGAGGCCACCAGAGCGGGTCCCTGAGGTCCCCGTCGTAACTCGAGAAGACCTGCCGCAACTCGAGAAAATCCAGGAGGTTCTCCCCTCCAGGCGAGATGAGGCCCATTTCCGCTGAGGCGTCTCGAGGCTGATCACACCTCACCTCTGGAACTTCGAAAGGGTCCTTCACACCCTTGGTGCAAATCAAGAAGTTCCCCGACCTAGCCGTCTCCACTCGAGAGGAATCACGAGGGTCCCGCCCACATCCAGAGGAGCCCCGTTTCCGCCTCGTAGCTCGAGATGAGGGATCCTTTCCCTGCTTCGTCGGGAAAGAGATCCCGGCGTTCCCGTCGCATCTCAAGAGGAGGCCCTCTCAACAGGACCGGCGAGAGGAACTCCAGGGTCGTGCCACCATTCCAAGAGTCCCCCAGATGTCTCAGTCCATTCCAGAGGAACCTCTTTTAACGTCACCGGCTCGTCTTTCACGCCGAGGATCGACTCACACCAAGGTGGCACGTGGCACAGCCCTGTGGGAAAGCCTCGTGGGAAAGCCTTGAGGGACAGCCTCGAGGGAAAGCCACAGATCCCTTGATCCACGTGACAGGAAGCGTGACACTACTGCTGCGGCTCGGGAGGAAAGCGCACGTGCATGCCCCCACTCGAGACGAGGCCTGACTCCCCTGGGGAGACTCAGAAGCACCCAAAGATCCATGGCAACACTGGAGAGGAATCCTCAGGTTCCGGCCCCCACTCCACACAAGGACTGAGGCCCCGGCATGGACGGGAGAGGAAACCCGAGAGGTCCCCTAGCCACTCGCATGGGGACTGGCCTTTCCTGAGGCCACCAGAGCGGGTCCCTGAGGTCCCCGTCGTAACTCGAGAAGACCTGCCGCAACTCGAGAAAATCAAGGAGGTTCTCCAGTCCAGGCGAGATGAGGTCCATTTCCGCTAAGGCGACTCGAGGCTGATCACACCTCACCTCTGGAACTTCGAAGGGGTCCTTCACACCCTTGGTGCAAATCAAGAAGTTTCCCGACATACCCGTCTCCACTCGAGAATAATCACGAGGGTCCCGCCCACATCCAGAGGAGCCCCGTTTCCGCCTCGTAGCTCGAGATGAGGGATCCTTTCCCTGCTTCGTCGGGAAAGAGTTCCCGGCGTTCCCGTCGCATCTCAAGAGGAGGCCCTCCTCAACAGGAACGGCGACAGGAACTCCAGGGTCGTGCCACCATTCAAGAGTCCCCCAGATGTCTCAGTCCATTGCAGAGGAACCTCTTTTCCCTTCACCGGCTCGTCTTTCACGCCGAGGATCGACTCACACCAAGGTGGCACGTGGCACAGCCCTGTGGGAAAGCCTCGTGGGAAAGCCTCGAGGGACAGCCTCGAGGGAAAGCCACAGATCCCTTGATCCACGTGACAGAAAGCGTGACACTACTGCTGCAGCTCGGGAGGAAAGCGCACGTGCATGCTCCCATTCGAGACGAGGCCTGACTCCCCTGGGGAGACTCAGAAGCACCCCAAGATCCATGGCAAAACTGGAGAGGAATCCTCAGGTTCCGGGCCCGACTCCACAAAAGGACTGAGGCCCCGGCATGGACGGGAGAGGAATCCCGAGAGGTCCCCTAGCAACTCGCATGGGGACTGGCCTTTCCTGAGGCCACCAGAGCGGGTCCCTGAGGTCCCCGTCATAACTCGAGAAGACCTGCCGCAACTCGAGAAAATCCAGGAGGTTCTCCCCTCCAGGCGAGATGAGGGCCATTTTCGCTAAGGCGTCTCGAGGCTGATCACACCTCACCTCTGGAACTTCGAAGGGGTCCTTCACACCCTTGGTGCAAATCAAGAAGTTTCCCGACATACCCGTCTCCACTCGAGAGGAATCACGAGGGTTCCGCCCACATCCAGAGGAGCCCCGTTTCCGCCTCGTAGCTCGAGATGAGGGATCCTTTCCCTGCTTCGTCGGGAAAGAGTTCCCGGCCTTCCCGTCGCATCTCAAGAGGAGGCCCTCTCAACAGGAACGGCGAGAGGAACTCCAGGGTCGTGCCACCATTCCAAGAGTCCCCCAGATGTCTCAGTCCATTCCAGAGGAACCTCTTTTCCCGTCACCGGCTCGTCTTTCACGCCGAGGATCGACTCACACCAAGGTGGCACGTGGCACAGCCCTGTGGGAAAGCCTCGTGGGAAAGCCTCGAGGGACAGCCTCGAGGGAAAGCCACAGATCCCTTGATCCACGTGACAGGAAGCGTGACACTACTGCTGCGGCTCGGGAGGAAAGCGCACGTGCATGCCCCCACTCGAGACGAGCCCTGACTCCCCTGGGGGAGACTCAGAAGCACCCCAAGATCCATGGCAACACTGGAGAGGAATCCTCAGGTTCCGGCCCCCACTCCACACAAGGACTGATGCCCCGGCATGGACGGGAGAGGAAACCCGAGAGGTCCCCTAGCCACTCGCATGGGGACTGGCCTTTCCTGAGGCCACCAGAGCGGGTCCCTGAGGTCCCCGTCGTAACTCGAGAAGACCTGCCGCAACTCGAGAAAATCCAGGAGGTTCTCCCCTCCAGGCGAGATGAGGCCCATTTCCGCTAAGGCGTCTCGAGGCTGATCACACCTCACCTCTGGAACTTCGAAGGGGTCCTTCACACCCTTGGTGCAAATCAAGAAGTTTCCCGACATACCCGTCTCCACTCGAGAGGAATCACGAGGGTCCCGCCCACATCCAGAGGAGCCCCGTTTCCGCCTCGTAGCTCGAGATGAGGGATCCTTTCCCTGCTTCGTCGGGAAAGAGTTCCCGGCGTTCCCGTCGCATCTCAAGAGGAGGCCCTCTCAACAGGAACGGCGAGAGGAACTCCAGGGTCGTGCCACCATTCCAAGAGTCCCCCAGATGTCTCAGTCCATTGCAGAGGAACCTCTTTTCCCTTCACCGGCTCGTCTTTCACGCCGAGGATCGACTCACACCAAGGTGGCACGTGGCACAGCCCTGTGGGAAAGCCTCGTGGGAAAGCCTCGAGGGACAGCCTCGAGGGAAAGCCACAGATCCCTTGATCCACGTGACAGAAAGCGTGACACTACTGCTGCAGCTCGGGAGGAAAGCGCACGTGCATGCCCCCATTCGAGACGAGTCCTGACTCCCCTGGGGAGACTCAGAAGCACCCCAAGATCCATGGCAAAACTGGAGAGGAATCCTCAGGTTCCGGGCCCGACTCCACACAAGGGACTGAGGCCCCGGCATGGACGGGAGAGGAATCCCGAGAGGTCCCCTAGCAATTCGCATGGGGGACTGGCCTTTCCTGAGGCCACCAGAGCGGGTCCCTGAGGTCCCCGTCGTAACTCGAGAAGACCTGCCGCAACTCGAGAAAATCCAGGAGGTTCTCCCCTCCAAGCGAGATGAGGCCCATTTCCCCTGAGGCGTCTCGAGGCTGATCACACCTCACCTCTGGAACTTCGAAAGGCTCCTTCGCACCCTTGGTGCAAATCAAGAAGTTTCCCGACATACCCGTCTCCACTCGAGAGGAATCACGAGGGTCCCGCCCACATCCAGAGGAGCCCCGTTTCCGCCTCGTAGCTCGAGATGAGGGATCCTTTCCCTGCTTCGTCGGGAAAGAGTTCCCGGCGTTCCCGTCGCATCTCAAGAGGAGGCCCTCTCAACAGGAACGGCGAGAGGAACTCCAGGGTCGTGCCACCATTCCAAGAGTCCCCCAGATGTCTCAGTCCATTGCAGAGGAACCTCTTTTCCCTTCACCGGCTCGTCTTTCACGCCGAGGATCGACTCACACCAAGGTGGCACGTGGCACAGCCCTGTGGGAAAGCCTCGTGGGAAAGCCTCGAGGGACAGCCTCGAGGGAAAGCCACAGATCCCTTGATCCACGTGACAGAAAGCGTGACACTACTGCTGCAGCTCGGGAGGAAAGCGCACGTGCATGCCCCCATTCGAGACGAGTCCTGACTCCCCTGGGGAGACTCAGAAGCACCCCAAGATCCATGGCAAAACTGGAGAGGAATCCTCAGGTTCCGGGCCCGACTCCACACAAGGACTGAGGCCCCGGCATGGACGGGAGAGGAATCCCGAGAGGTCCCCTAGCAATTCGCATGGGGACTGGCCTTTCCTGAGGCCACCAGAGCGGGTCCCTGAGGTCCCCGTCGTAACTCGAGAAGACCTGCCGCAACTCGAGAAAATCCAGGAGGTTCTCCCCTCCAAGCGAGATGAGGCCCATTTCCGCTGAGGCGTCTCGAGCCTGATCACACCTCACCTCTGGAACTTCGAAAGGCTCCTTCGCACCCTTGGTGCAAATCAAGAAGTTTCCCGACATACCCGTCTCCACTCGAGAGGAATCACGAGGGTCCCGCCCACATCCAGAGGAGCCCCGTTTCCGCCTCGAAGCTCGAGATGAGGGATCCTTTCCCTGCTTCGTCGGGAAAGAGTTCCCGGCGTTCCCGTCGCATCTCAAGAGGAGGCCCTCTCAACAGGAAAGGCGAGAGGAACTCCAGGGTCGTGCCACCATTCCAAGAGTCCCCCAGATGTCTCAGTCCATTGCAGAGGAACCTCTTTTCCCTTCACCGGCTCGTCTTTCACGCCGAGGATCAACTCACACCAAGGTGGCACGTGGCACAGCCCTGTGGGAAAGCCTCGTGGGAAAGCCTCGAGGGACAGCCTCGAGGGAAAGCCACAGATCCCTTGATCCACGTGACAGGAAGCGTGACAATACTGCTGCAGCTCGGGAGGAAAGCGCACGTGCATGCCCCCACTCGAGACGAGGCCTGACTCCCCTGGGGAGACTCAGAAGCACCCCAAGATCCATGGCAACATGGAGAGGAATCCTAAGGTTCCGGCCCCCACTCCACACAAGGACTGAGGCCCCGGCATGGATGGGAGAGGAAACCCGAGAGGTCCCCTAGCAACTCGCATGGGGACTGGCCTTTCCTGAGGCCACCAGAGCGGGTCCCTGAGGTCCCCGTCGTAACTCGAGAAGACCTGCCGCAACTCGAGAAAATCCAGGAGGTTCTCCCCTCCAGGCGAGATGAGGCCCATTTCCGCTGAGGCGTCTCGAGGCTGATCACACCTCACCTCTGGAACTTCGAAAGGGTCCTTCACACCCTTGGTGCAAATCAAGAAGTTTCCCGACATACCCGTCTCCACTCGAGAGGAATCACGAGGGTCCCGCCCACATCCAGAGGAGCCCCGGGGTCCGCCTCGTACCTCGAGATGAGGGATCCTTTCCCTGCTTCGTCGGGAAAGAGTTCCCGGCTTTCCCGTCCGCATCTCAAGAGGAGGCCCTCTCAACAGGAACGGCGAGAGGAACTCCAGGGTCGTGCCACCATTCCAAGAGTCCCGCCAGATGTCTCAGTCCATTCCAGAGGAAGCTCTTTTCCCCTTCACCGGCTCGTCTTTCACGCCGAGGATCGACTCACACCAAGGTGGCACGTGGCACAGCCCTGTGGGAAAGCCTCGTGGGAAAGCCTCGAGGGACAGCCTCGAGGGAAAGCCACAGATCCCTTGACCCACGTGACAGGAAGCGTGACACTACTGCTGCAGCTCGGGAGGAAAGCGCACGTGCATGCCCCCACTCGAGACGAGCCCTGACTCCCCTGGGGAGACTCAGAAGCACCCCAAGATCCATGGCAACATTGGAGAGGAATCCTCATGTTCCGGCCCCGACTCCACACAAGGACTGAGGCCCCGGCATGGACGGGAGAGGAAACCCGAGAGGTCCCCTAGCCACTCGCATGGGGACTGGCCTTTCCTGAGGCCACCAGAGCGGGTCCCCTGAGGTCCCCGTCGTAACTCGAGAAGACCTGCCGCAACTCGAGAAAATCCAGGAGGTTCTCCCCTCCAGGCGAGATGAGGCCCATTTCCGCTGAGGCGTCTCGAGGCTGATCACACCTCACCTCTGGAACTTCGAAAGGGTCCTTCACACCCTTGGTGCAAATCAAGAAGTTTCCCGACATACCCGTCTCCACTCGAGAGGAATCACGAGGGTCCCGCCCACATCCAGAGGAACCCCGTTTCGGCCTCGTAGCTCGAGATGAGGGATCCTTTCCCTGCTTCGTCGGGAAAGAGTTCCCGGCGTTCCCGTCGCATCTCAAGAGGAGGCCCTCTCAACAGGAACGGCGAGAGGAACTCCAGGGTCGTGCCACCTTTCCAAGAGTCCCCCAGATGTCTCAGTCCATTCCAGAGGAACCTCTTTTCCCTTCACCGGATCGTCTTTCACGCCGAGGATCGACTCACACCAAGGTGGCACGTGGCCCAGCCCCTGTGGGAAAGCCTCGTGGGAAAGCCTCGAGGGACAGCCTCGAGGGAAAGCCACACATCCCTTGATCCACGTGACAGGAAGTGTGACACTACTGCTGCAGCTCGGGAGGAAAGCGCACGTGCATGCCCCCACTCGAGACGAGGCCTGACTCCCCTGGGGAGACTCAGAAGCACCCCAAGATCCATGGCAACACTCTAGAGGAATCCTCAGGTTCCAGCCCCGACTCCACACAAGGACTGAGGCCCCGGCATGGAAGGGAGAGGAATCCCGAGAGGTCCCCTAGCAACTCGCATGGGGACTGGCCTTTCCTGAGGCCACCAGAGCGGGTCCCTGAGGTCCCCGTCGTAACTCGAGAAGACCTGCCGCAACTCGAGAAAATCCAGGAGGTTCTCCCCTCCAGGCGAGATGAGGCCCATTTCCGCTGAGGCGTCTCGAGGCTGATCACACCTCACCTCTGGAACTTCGAAAGGCTCCTTCACACCCTTGGTGCAAATCAAGAAGTTCCCCGACCTAGCCGTCTCCACTCGAGAGGAATCACGAGGGTCCCGCCCACATCCAGAGGAGCCCCGGGTCCGCCTCGTAGCTCGAGATGAGGGATCCTTTCCCTGCTTCGTCGGGAAAGAGTTCCCGGCGTTGCCGTCGCATCTCAAGAGGAGGCCCTCTCAACAGGAACGGCGAGAGGAACTCCAGGGTCGTGCCACCATTCACGAGTCCCCCAGATGTCTCAGTCCATTCCAGAGGAACCTCTTTTCCCTTCACCGGCTCGTCTTTCACGCCGAGGATCGACTCACACCAAGGTGGCACGTGGCACAGCCCTGTGGGAAAGCCTCGTGGGAAAGCCTCGAGGGACAGCCTCGAGGGAAATCCACAGATCCCTTGATCCACGTGACAGGAAGCGTGACAATACTGCTGCAGCTCGGGAGGAAAGCGCACGTGCATGCCCCCACTCGAGACGAGCCCTGACTCCCCTGGGGAGACTCAGAAGCACCCCAAGATCCATGGCAACACTGGAGAGGAATCCTCAGGTTCCGGGCCCGACTCCACACAAGGACTGAGGCCCCGGCATGGACGGGAGAGGAATCCCGAGAGGCCCCCTAGCAACTCGCATGCGGACTGGCCTTTCCTGAGGCCACCAGAGCGGGTCCCTGAGGTCCCCGTCGTAACTCGAGAAGACCTGCCGCAACTCGAGAAAATCCAGGAGGTTCTCCCCTCCAGGCGAGATGAGGCCCATTTCCACTGAGGCGTCTCGAGGCTGATCACACCTCACCTCTGGAACTTCGAAAGGGTCCTTCACACCCTTGGTGCAAATCAAGAAGTTTCCCGATATACCCGTCTCCACTCGAGAGGAATCACGAGGGTCCCGCCCACATCCAGAGGAGCCCCGGGTCCGCCTCGTAGCTCGAGATGATGGATCTTTCCCTGCTTCTTCGGGAAAGAGTTCCCGGCGTTCCCGTCGCATCTCAAGAGGAGGCCCTCTCAACAGGAACGGCGAGAGGAACTCCAGGGTCGTGCCACCATTTCAAGAGTCCCCCAGATGTCTCAGTCCATTCCAGAGGAACCTCTTTTCCCTTCACCGGCTCGTCTTTCATGCCGAGGATCGACTCACACCAAGGTGGCACGTGGCACAGCCCTGTGGGAAAGCCTCGTGGGAAAGCCTCGAGGGACAGCCTCGAGGGAAAGCCACACATCCCTTGATCCACGTGACAGGAAGCGTGACACTACTGCTGAAGCTCGGGAGGAAAGCGCACGTGCATGCCCCCACTCGAGACGAGGCCTGACTCCCCTGGGGAGACTCAGAAGCACCCCAAGATCCATGGCAACACTGGAGAGGAATCCTCAGGTTCCGGCCCCGACTCCACACAAGGACTGAGGCCCCGGCATGGACGGGAGAGGAATCCCGAGAGGTCCCCTAGCAACTCGCATGGGGACTGGCCTTTCCTGAGGCCACCAGAGCGGGTCCCCTGAGGTCCCCGTCGTAACACGAAAAGACCTGCCGCAACTCGAGAAAATCCAGGAGGTTCTCCCCTCCAGGCGAGATGAGGCCCATTTCCGCTGAGGCGTCTCTAGGCTGATCACACCTCACCTCTGGAACTTCGAAAGGCTCCTTCACACCCTTGGTGCAAATCAAGAAGTTCCCCGACCTAGCCGTCTCCACTCGAGAGGAATCACGAGGGTCCCGCCCACATCCAGAGGAGCCCCGGGTCCGCCTCGTAGCTCGAGTTGAGGGATCCTTTCCCTGCTTCGTCGGGAAAGAGTTCCCGGCGTTCCCGTCGCATCTCAAGAGGAGGCCCTCTCAACAGGAACAGCGAGAGGAACTCCAGGGTCGTGCCAGCATTCCAAGAGTCCCCCAGATGTCTCAGTCCATTCCAGAGGAACCTCTTTTCCCTTCACCGGCTCGTCTTTCACGCCGAGGATCGACTCACACCAAGGTGGCACGTGGCACAGCCCTGTGGGAAAGCCTCGTGGGAAAGCCTCGAGGGACAGCCTCGAGGGAAAGCCACAGATCCCTTGATCCACGTGACAGGAAGCGTGACAATACTGCTGCAGCTCGGGAGGAAAGCGCACGTAAATGCCCCCACTCGAGACGAGCCCTGACTCCCCTGGGGAGACTCAGTAGCACCCCAAGATCCATGGCAACACTGGAGAGGAATCCTCAGGTTCCGGGCCCGACTCCACACAAGGACTGAGGCCCCGCATGGACGGGAGAGGAATCCCGAGAGGCCCCCTAGCAACTCGCATGGGGACTGGCCTTTCCTGAGGCCACCAGAGCGGGTCCCTGAGGTCCCCGTCGTAACTCGAGAAGACCTGCCGCAACTCGAGAAAATCCAGGAGGTTCTCCCCTCCAGGCGAGATGAGGCCCATTTCCACTGAGGCGTCTCGAGGCTGATCACACCTCACCTCTGGAACTTCGAAAGGGTCCTTCACACCCTTGGTGCAAATCAAGAAGTTTCCCGATATACCCGTCTCCACTCGAGAGGAATCACGAGGGTCCCGCCCACATCCAGAGGAGCCCCGGGTCCGCCTCGTAGCTCGAGATGAGGGATCCTTTCCCTGCTTCTTCGGGAAAGAGTTCCCGGCGTTCCCGTCGCATCTCAAGAGGAGGCCCTCTCAACAGGAACGGCGAGAGGAACTCCAGGGTCGTGCCACCATTCCAAGAGTCCCCCAGATATTCCAGAGGAACCTCTTTTCCCTTCACCGGCTCGTCTTTCATGCCGAGGATCGACTCACACCAAGGTGGCACGTGGCACAGCCCTGTGGGAAAGCCTCGTGGGAAAGCCTCGAGGGACAGCCTCGAGGGAAAGCCACAGATGCCTTGATCCACGTGACAGGAAGCGTGACACTACTGCTGCAGCTCGGGAGGAAAGCGCACGTGCATGCCCCCACTCGAGACGAGCCCTGACTCCCCTGGGGAGACTCAGAAGCACCCAAAGATCCATGGCAACACTGGAGAGGAATCCTCAGGTTCCGGCCCCGACTCCACAAATGGACTGAGGCCCCTGCATGGACGGGAGAGGAATCCCGAGAGGTCCCCTAGCAACTCGCATGGGGACTGGCCTTTCCTGAGGCCACCAGAGCGGGTCCCTGAGGTCCCCGTCGTAACTCGAGAAGACCTGCCGCAACTCGAGAAAATCCAGGAGGTTCTCCCCTCCAGGCGAGATGAGGCCCATTTCCGCTGAGGCGTCTCGAGGCTGATCACACCTCACCTCTGGAACTTCGAAAGGGTCCTTCACACCCTTGGTGCAAATCAAGAAGTTCCCCGACATACCCGTCTCCACTTGAGAGGAATCACGAGGGCCCCGCCCACATCCAGAGGAGCCCCGTTTCCGCCTCGTAGCTCGAGATAAGGGATCCTTTCCCTGCTTCGTCGGGAAAGAGTTCCCGGCGTTCCCGTCGCATTTCAAGAGGAGGCCCTCTCAACAGGAACGGCGAGAGGAACTCCAGGGTCGTGCCACCATTCCAAGAGTCCCCCAGATGTCTCAGTCCATTCCAGAGGAAGCTCTTTTCCCTTCACCGGCTCGTCTTTCACGCCGAGGATCGACTCACACCAAGGTGGCACGTGGCACAGCCCTGTGGGAAAGCGTCGAGGGACAGCCTCGAGGGAAAGCCACAGATCCCTTGATCCACGTGACAGGAAGCGTGACACTACTGCTGCAGCTCGGGAGGAAAGCGCACGTGCATGCCCCCACTCGAGACGAGGCCTGACTCCCCTGGGGAGACTCAGAAGCACCCAAAGATCCATGGCAACACTGGAGAGGAATCCTCAGGTTCCGGCCCCGACTCCACACAAGGACTGAGGCCCCGGAATGGACGGGAGAGGAAACCCGAGAGGTCCCCTAGCCACTCGCATGGGGACTGGCCTTTCCTGAGGCCACCAGAGCGGGTCCCTGAGGTCCCCGTCGTAACTCGAGAAGACCTGCCGCAACTCGAGAAAATCCAGGAGGTTCTCCCCTCCAGGCGAGATGAGGCCCATTTCCGCTGAGGCGTCTCGAGGCTGATCACACCTCACCTCTGGAACTTCGAAAGGGTCCTTCACACCCTTGGTGCAAATCAAGAAGTTTCCCGACATACCCGTCTCCACTCGAGAGGAATCACGAGGGTCCCGCCCACATCCAGAGGAGCCCCGTTTCGTCCTCGTAGCTCGAGATGAGGGATCCTTTCCCTGCTTCGTCGGGAAAGAGTTCCCGGCGTTCCCGTCGCATCTCAAGAGGAGGCCCTCTCAACAGGAACGGCGAGAGGAACTCCAGGGTCGTGCCACCATTCCAAGAGTCCCCCAGATGTCTCAGTCCATTCCAGAGGAATTTCTTTTCCCTTCACCGGCTCGTCTTTCACGCCGAGGATCGACTCACACCAAGGTGGCACGTGGCACAGCCCTGTGGGAAAGCCTCGTGGGAAAGCCTCGAGGGACAGCCTCGAGGGAAAGCCACAGATCCCTTGATCCACGTGACAGGAAGCGTGACAATACTGCTGCAGCTCGGGAGGAAAGCGCACGTGCATGCCCCCACTCGAGACGAGCCCTGACTCCCCTGGGGAGACTCAGAAGCACCCCAAGATCCATGGTAACATGGAGAGGAATCCTCAGGTTCCGGACCCCACTCCACACAAGGACTGAGGCCCCGGCATGGATGGGAGAGGAAACCCGAGAGGTCCCCTAGCCACTCGCATGGGGACTGGCCTTTCCTGAGGCCACCAGAGCGGGTCCCTGAGGTCCCCGTCATAACTCGAGAAGACCTGCCGCAACTCGAGAAAATCCAGGAGGTTCTCCCCTCCAGGCGAGATGAGGCCCATTTCCGCTGAGGCGTCTCGAGGCTGATCACACCTCACCTCTGGAACTTTGAAAGGGTCCTTCACACCCTTGGTGCAAATCAAGAAGTTTCCCGACATACCCGTCTCCACTCGAGAGGAATCACGAGGGTCCCGCCCACATCCAGAGGAGCCCCGGGTCCGCCTCGTAGCTCGAGATGAGGGATCCTTTCCCTGCTTCGTCGGGAAAGAGTTCCCGGCGTTCCTGTCGCATCTCAAGAGGAGGCCCTCTCAACAGGAACGGCGAGAGGAACTCCAGGGTCGTGCCACCATTCCAAGAGTCCCCCAGATGTCTCAGTCCATTCCAGAGGAAGCTCTTTTCCCTTCACCGGCTCGTCTTTCACGCCGAGGATCGACTCACACCAAGGTGGCACGTGGCACAGCCCTGTGGGAAAGCCTCGTGTGAAAGCCTCGAGGGACAGCCTCGAGGGAAAGCCACAGATCCCTTGATCCACGTGACAGGAAGCGTGACACTACTGCTGCAGCTCGGGAGGAAAGCGCACGTGCATGCCCCCACTCGAGACGAGGCCTGACTCCCCTGGGGAGACTCAGAAGCACCCCAAGATTCAGGGCAATATTGGAGAGGAATCCTCAGGTTCCGGCCCCGACTCCACACAAGGACTGAGGCCCCGGCATGGACGGGAGAGGAAACCCGAGAGGTCCCCTAGCCACTCGCATTGGGACTGGTCTTTCCTGAGGCCACCAGAGCGGGTCCCTGAGGTCCCCTTCGTAACTCGAGAAGACCTGCCGCAACTCGAGAAAATCCAGGAGGTTCTCCCCTCCAGGCGAGATGAGGCCCATTTCCGCTGAGGCGTCTCGAGGCTGATCACACCTCACCTCTGGAACTTCGAAAGGGTCCTTCACACCCTTGGTGCAAATCAAGAAGTTTCCCGACATACCCGTCTCCACTCGAGAGGAATCACGAGGGTCCCGCCCACATCCAGAGGAGCCCCGTTTCGTCCTCGTAGCTCGAGATGAGGGATCCTTTCCCTGCTTCGTCGGGAAAGAGTTCCCGGCGTTCCCGTCGCATCTCAAGAGGAGGCCCTCTCAACAGGAACGGCGAGAGGAACTCCAGGGTCGTGCCACCTTTCCAAGAGTCCCCCAGATGTCTCAGTCCATTCCAGAGGAACCTCTTTTCCCTTCACCGGCTCGTCTTTCACGCCGAGGATCGACTCACACCAAGGTGGCACGTGGCACAGCCCTGTGGGAAAGCCTCGTGGGAAAGCCTCGAGGGACAGCCTCGAGGGAAAGCCACACATCCCTTGATCCACGTGACAGGAAGCGTAACACTACTGCTGAAGCTCGGGAGGAAAGCGCACGTGCATGCCCCCACTCGAGACGAGGCCTGACTCCCCTGGGGAGACTCAGAAGCACCCCAAGATCCATGGCAACACTGGAGAGGAATCCTCAGGTTCCGGCCCCGACTCCACACAAGGACTGAGGCCCCGGCATGGACGGGAGAGGAATCCCGAGAGGCCCCCTAGCAACTCGCATGGGGACTGGCCTTTCCTGAGGCCACCAGAGCGGGTCCCTGAGGTCCCCGTCGTAACTCGAGAAGACCTGCCGCAACTCGAGAAAATCCAGGAGGTTCTCCCCTCCAGGCGAGATGAGGCCCATTTCCACTGAGGCGTCTCGAGGCTGATCACACCTCACCTCTGGAACTTCGAAAGGGTCCTTCACACCCTTGGTGCAAATCAAGAAGTTTCCCGATATACCCGTCTCCACTCGAGAGGAATCACGAGGGTCCCGCCCACATCCAGAGGAGCCCCGGGTCCGCCTCGTAGCTCGAGATGAGGGATCCTTTCCCTGCTTCGTCGGGAAAGAGTTCCCGGCGTTCCCGTCGCATCTCAAGAGGAGGCCCTCTCAACAGGAACGGCGAGAGGAACTCCAGGGTCGTGCCACCATTCCAAGAGTCCCCCAGATGTCTCAGTCCATTCCAGAGGAACCTCTTTTCCCTTCACCGGCTCGTCTTTCATGCCGAGGATCGACTCACACCAAGGTGGCACGTGGCACAGCCCTGTGGGAAAGCCTCGTGGGAAAGCCTCGAGGGACAGCCTCGAGGGAAAGCCACAGATGCCTTGATCCACGTGACAGGAAGCGTGACACTACTGCTGCAGCTCGGGAGGAAAGCGCACGTGCATGCCCCCACTCGAGACGAGCCCTGACTCCCCTGGGGAGACTCAGAAGCACCCAAATATCCATGGCAACACTGGAGAGGAATCCTCAGGTTCCGGCCCCGACTCCACAAATGGACTGAGGCCCCGGCATGGACGGGAGAGGAATCCTGAGAGGTCCCCTAGCCACTCGCATGGGGACTGGCCTTTCCTGAGGCCACCAGAGCGGGTCCCTGAGGTCCCCGTCGTAACTCGAGAAGACCTGCCGCAACTCGAGAAAATCCAGGAGGTTCTCCCCTCCAGGCGAGATGAGGCCCATTTCCGCTGAGGCGTGTCGAGGCTGATCACACCTCACCTCTGGAACTTCGAAAGGGTCCTTCACACCCTTGGTGCAAATCGAGAAGTTTCCCGACATACCCGTCTCCACTCGAGAGGAATCACGAGGGTCCCGCCCACATCCAGAGGAGCCCCGGGTCCGCCTCGTAGCTCGAGATGAGGGATCCTTTCGCTGCTTCGTCGGGAAAGAGTTTCCGGCGTTCCCGTCGCATCTCAAGAGGAGGCCCTCTCAACAGGAACGGCGAGAGGAACTCCAGGGTCGTGCCACCATTCCAAGAGTCCCCCAGATGTCTCAGTCCATTCCAGAGGAACCTCTTTTCCCTTCACCGGCTCGTCTTTCACGCCGAGGATCGACTCACACCAAGGTGGCACGTGGCACAGCCCTGTGGGAAAGCCTCGTGGGAAAGCCTCGAGGGACAGCCTCGAGGGAAAGCCACAGATCCCTTGATCCACGTGACAGGAAGCGTGACACTACTGCTGCAGCTCGGGAGGAAAGCGCACGTGCATGCCCCACTCGAGACGAGGCCTGACTCCCCTGGGGAGACTCAGAAGCACCCCAAGATCCATGGCAACACTGGAGAGGAATCCTCAGGTTCCGGCCCCCGACTCCACACAAGGACTGAGGCCCCGGCATGGACGGGAGAGGAAACCCGAGAGGTCCCCTAGCCACTCGCATGGGGACTGGCCTTTCCTGAGGCCACCAGAGCGGGTCCCTGAGGTCCCCGTCGTAACTCGAGAAGACCTGCCGCAACTC
Organism: Budorcas taxicolor; assembly: GCF_023091745.1. Taxonomy (NCBI): domain Eukaryota; kingdom Metazoa; phylum Chordata; class Mammalia; order Artiodactyla; family Bovidae; genus Budorcas; species Budorcas taxicolor. Next base: position 20,017 of record NW_026291882.1, read on the forward strand.
GAGAAAATCCAGGAGGTTCTCCCCTCCAGGCGAGATGAGGCCCATTTCCGCTGAGGCGTCTCGAGGCGGATCACACCTCACCTCTGGAACTTCGAAAGGCTCCTTCACACCCTTGCTGCAAATCAAGAAGTTCCCCGACATACCCGTCTCCACTCGAGAGGAATCACGAGGGTCCCGCCCACATGCAGAGGAGCCCCGTTTCGGCCTCGTAGCTCGAGATGAGGGATCCTGTCCCTGTTTCGTCGGGAAAGAGTTCCCCGGTTTCCCGTCGCATCTCAAGAGGAGGCCCTCTCAACAGGAACGGCGAGAGGAACTCCAGGGTCGTGCCACCTTTCCAAGAGTCCCCCAGGTGTCTCAGTCCATTCCAGAGGAACCTCTTTTCCCTTCACCGGCTCGTCTTTCACGCCGAGGATCGACTCACACCAAGGTGGCACGTGGCACAGCCCTGTGGGAAAGCCTCGTGGGAAAGCCTCGAGGGACAGCCTCGAGGGAAAGCCACAGATCCCTTGATCCACGTGACAGGAAGCGTGACACTACTGCTGCAGCTCGGGAGGAAAGCGCACGTGCATGCCCCCACTCGAGACGAGGCCTGACTCCCCTGGGGAGACTCAGAAGCACCCCAAGATCCATGGCAACACTGGAGAGGAATCCTCAGGTTCCGGGCCCGACTCCACACAAGGACTGAGGCCCCGGCATGGACGTGAGAGGAATCCCGAGAGGTCCCCTAGCAACTCGCCTGGGGACTGCCCTTTCCTGAGGCCACCAGAGCGGGTCCCTGAGGTCCCCGTCGTAACTCGAGAAGACCTGCCGCAACTCGAGAAAATCCAGGAGGTTCTCCCCTCCAGGCGAGATGAGGCCCATTTCCGCAGAGGCGTCTCGAGGCTGATCACACCTCACCTCTGGAACTTCGAAAGGGTCCTTCACAACCTTGGTGCAAATCAAGAAGTTTCCCGACATACCCGTCTCCACTCGAGAGGAATCACCAGGGTCCCGCCCACATCCAGAGGAGCCCCGGGTCCGCCTCGTAGCTCGAGATGAGGGATCCTTTCCCTGCTTCGTCGGGAAAGAGATCCCGGCATTCCCGTCGCATCTCAAGAGGAGGCCCTCTCAACAGGAACGGCGAGAGGAACTTCAGGGTCGTGCCACCATTCCAAGAGTCCCCCAGATGTCTCAATCCATTCCAGAGGAAGCTCTTTTCCCTTCACCGGCTCGTCTTTCACGCCGAGGATCGACTCACACCAAGGTGGCACGTGGCACAGCCCTGTGGGAAAGCCTCGTGGGAAAGCCTCGAGGGACAGCCTCGAGGGAAAGCCACAGATCCCTTGATCCACGTGACAGGAAGCGTGACACTACTGCTGCAGCTCGGGAGGAAAGCGCACGTGCATGCCCCCACTCGAGACGAGCCCTGACTCCCCTGGGGAGACTCAGAAGCACCCCAAGATCCATGGCAACACTGGAGAGGAATCCTCAGGTTCCGGCCCCGACTCCACACAAGGACTGAGGCCCCGGCATGGACGGGAGAGGAATCCCGAGAGGTCCCCTAGCAACTCGCATGGGGACTGGCCTTTACTGAGGCCACCAGAGCGGGTCCCTGAGGTCCCCGTCGTAACTCGAGAAGACCTGCCGCAACTCGAGAAAATCCAGGAGGTTCTCCCCTCCAGGCGAGATGAGGCCCATTTCTGATGAGGTGTCACGAGGCGGATCACACCTCACCTCTGGAACTTCGAAAGGCTCCTTCACACCCTTGCTGCAAATCAAGAAGTTCCCCGACATACCCGTCTCCACTCGAGAGGAATCACGAGGGTCCCGCCCACATCCAGAGGAGCCCCGTTTCGGCCTCGTAGCTCGAGATGAGGGATCCTGTCCCTGCTTCGTCGGGAAAGAGTTCCCGGCGTTCCCGTCGCATCTCAAGAGGAGGCCCTCTCAACAGGAACGGCGAGAGGAACTCCAGGGTCGTGCCACCTTTCCAAGAGTCCCCCAGATGTCTCAGTCCATTCCAGAGGAACCTCTTTTCCCTTCACCGGCTCGTCTTTCACGCCGAGGATCGACTCACACCAAGGTGGCACGTGGCACAGCCCTGTGGGAAAGCGTCGAGGGACAGCCTCGAGGGAAAGCCACAGATCCCTTGATCCACGTGACAGGAAGCGTGACACTACTGCTGCAGCTCGGGAGGAAAGCGCACGTGCATGCCCCCACTCGAGACGAGGCCTGACTCCCCTGGGGAGACTCAGAAGCACCCAAAGATCCATGGCAACACTGGAGAGGAATCCTCAGGTTCCGGCCCCGACTCCACACAAGGACTGAGGCCCCGGCATGGACGGGAGAGGAAACCCGAGAGGTCCCCTAGCAACTCGCATGGGGACTGGCCTTTCCTGAGGCCACCAGAGCGGGTTCCTGAGGTCCCCGTCGTAACTCGAGAAGACCTGCCGCAACTCGAGAAAATCCAGTAGGTTCTCCCCTCCAGGCGAGATGAGGCCCATTTCCGCTGAGGCGTCTCGAGGCTGATCACACCTCACCTCTGGAACTTCGAAAGGCTCCTTCACACCCTTGGTGCAAATCAAGAAGTTCCCCGACATACCCGTCTTCACTCGAGAGGAATCACGAGGGTCCCGCCCACATCCAGAGGAGCCCCGTTTCCGCCTCGTAGCTCGAGATGAGGGATCCTTTCACTGCTTCGTCGGGAAAGAGTTCCCGGCGTTCCCGTCGCATCTCAATAGGAGGCCCTCTCAACAGGAACGGCGAGAGGAACTCCAGGGTCGTGCCACCATTCCAAGAGTCCCCCAGATATCTCAGTCCATTCCAGAGGAATTTCTTTTCCCTTCACCGGCTCGTCTTTCACGCCGAGGATCGACTCACACCAAGGTGGCACGTGGCACAGCCCTGTGGGAAAGCCTCGTGGGAAAGCCTCGAGGGACAGCCTCGAGGGAAAGCCACAGATCCCTTGATCCACGTGACAGGAAGCGTGACACAACTGCTACAGCTCGGGAGGAAATCGCACGTGCATGCCACCACTCGAGATGCCGCCTGACTCCCCTGGGGAGATTCAGAAGCTCCCCAAGATCCATGGCAACACTGGAGAGGAATCCTCAGGTTCCGGCCCCGACTCCACACAAAGACTGAGGCTCCGGCATGGACGGGAGAGGAAACCCGAGAGGTCCCCTAGCCACTCGCATGGGGACTGGCCTTTCCTGAGGCCACCAGAGCGGGTCCCTGAGGTCCCCGTCGTAACTCGAGAAGACCTGCCGCAACTCGAGAAAATCCAGGAGGTTCTCCCCTCCAGGCGAGATGAGGCCCATTTCCGCTGAGGCGTCTCGAGGCTGATCACACCTCACCTCTGGAACTTCGAAAGGGTCCTTCACACCCTTGGTGCAAATCAAGAAGTTTCCCGACATACCCGTCTCCACTCGAGAGGAATCACGAGGGTCCCGCCCACATCCAGAGGAGCCCCGGGTCTGCCTCGAAGCTCGAGATGAGGGATCCTTTCCCTGCTTCGTCGGGAAAGAGTTCCCGGCGTTCCCGTCGCATCTCAAGAGGAGGCCCTCTCAACAGGAACGGCGAGAGGAACTCCAGGGTCGTGCCACCATTCCAAGACTCCCCCAGATATCTCAGTCCTTTGCAGAGGAACCTCTTTTCCCTTCACCGGCTCGTCTTTCACGCCGAGGATCGACTCACACCAAGGTGGCACGTGGCACAGCCCTGTGGGAAAGCCTCGAGGGACAGCCTCGAGGGAAAGCCACAGATCCCTTGATCCACGTGACAGGAAGCGTGACACTACTGCTGCAGCTCGGGAGGAAAGCGCACGTGCATGCCCCCACTCGAGACGAGCCCTGACTCCCCTGGGGAGACTCAGAAGCTCCCCAAGATCCATGGCAACACTAGAGAGGAATCCTCAGGTTCCGGCCCCCACTCCACACAAGGACTGAGGCCCCGGCATGGACGGGAGAGGAAACCCGAGAGGTCCCCTAGCCACTCGCATGGGGACTGGCCTTTCCTGAGGCTACCAGAGCGGGTCCCTGAGGTCCCCGTCGTAACTCGAGAAGACCTGCCGCAACTCGAGAAAATCCAGGAGGTTCTCCCCTCCAGGCGAGATGAGGCCCATTTCCGCTGAGGCGTCTCGAGGCTGATCACACCTCACCTCTGAAACTTCGAAAGGGTCCTTCACACCCTTGGTGCAAATCAAGAAGTTTCCCGACATACCCGTCTCCACTCGCGAGGAATCACGAGGGTCCCGCCCACATCCAGAGGAGCCCCGTTTCCGCCTCGTAGCTCGAGATGAGGGATCCTCTCCCTGCTTCGTCGGGAAAGAGTTCCCGGCGTTCCCGTCGCATCTCAAGAGGAGGCCCTCTCAACAGGAACAGCGAGAGGAACTCCAGGGTCGTGCCACCATTCCAAGAGTCCCCCAGATGTCTCAGTCCATTCCAGAGGAAGCTCTTTTCCCTTCACCGGCTCGTCTTTCACGCCGAGGATCGACTCACACCAAGGTGGCACGTGGCACAGCCCTGTGGGAAAGCCTCGAGGGACAGCCTCGAGGGAAAGCCACAGATCCCTTGATCCACGTGACAGGAAGCGTGACACTACTGCTGCAGCTCGGGAGGAAAGCGCACGTGCATGCCCCCACTCGAGACGAGCCCTGACTCCCCTGGGGAGACTCAGAAGCTCCCCAAGATCCATGGCAACACTAGAGAGGAATCCTCAGGTTCCGGCCCCCACTCCACACAAGGACTGAGGCCCCGGCATGGACGGGAGAGGAAACCCGAGAGGTCCCCTAGCCACTCGCATGGGGACTGGCCTTTCCTGAGGCCACCAGAGCGGGTCCCTGAGGTCCCCGTCGTAACTCGAGAACACCTGCCGCAACTCGAGAAAATCCAGGAGGTTCTCCCCTCAAGGCGAGATGAGGCCCATTTACGCTGAGGCGTCTCGAGGCTGATCACACCTCACCTCTGAAACTTCGAAAGGGTCCTTCACACCCTTGGTGCAAATCAAGAAGTTTCCCGACATACCCGTCTCCACTCGCGAGGAATCACGAGGGTCCCGCCCACATCCAGAGGAGCCCCGTTTCCGCCTCGTAGCTCGAGATGAGGGATCCTCTCCCTGCTTCGTCGGGAAAGAGTTCCCGGCGTTCCCGTCGCATCTCAAGAGGAGGCCCTCTCAACAGGAACAGCGAGAGGAACTCCAGGGTCGTGCCACCATTCCAAGAGTCCCCCAGATGTCTCAGTCCATTCCAGAGGAAGCTCTTTTCCCTTCACCGGCTCGTCTTTCACGCCGAGGATCGACTCACACCAAGGTGGCACGTGGCACAGCCCTGTGGGAAAGCCTCGTGGGAAAGCCTCGAGGGACAGCCTCGAGGGAAAGCCACAGATCCCTTGATCCACGTGACAGGAAGCGTGACACTACTGCTGCAGCTCGGGAGGAAAGCGCACGTGCATGCCCCCACTCGAGACGAGCCCTGACTCCCCTGGGGAGACTCAGAAGCACCCCAAGATCCATGGCAACACTGGAGAGGAATCCTCAGGTTCCGGCCCCCACTCCACACAAGGACTGAGGCCCCGGCATGGACGGGAGAGGAAACCCGAGAGGTCCCCTAGCCACTCGCATGGGGACTGGCCTATCCTGAGGCCACCAGAGCGGGTCCCTGAGGTCCCCGTCGTAACTCGAGAAGACCTGCCGCAACTCGAGAAAATCCAGGAGGTTCTCACCTCCAGGCGAGATGAGGCCCATTTCCGCTGAGGCGTCTCGAGGCTGATCACACCTCACCTCTGGAACTTCGAAGGGGTCATTCACACCCTTGGTGCAAATCAAGAAGTTTCCCGACATACCCGTCTCCACTCGAGAGGAATCACGAGGGTCCCGCCCACATCCAGAGGAGCCCCGTTTCCGCCTCGTAGCTCGAGATGAGGGATCCTTTCCCTGCTTCGTCGGGAAAGAGTTCCCGGCGTTCCCGTCGCATCTCAAGAGGAGGCCCTCTCAACAGGAACGGCGAGAGGAACTCCAGGGTCGTGCCACCATTCCAAGAGTCCCCCAGATTTCTCAGTCCATTCCAGAGGAAGCTCTTTTCCCTTCACCGGCTCGTCTTTCACGCCGAGGATCGACTCACACCAAGGTGGCACGTGGCACAGCCCTGTGGGAAAGCCTCGTGGGAAAGCCTCGAGGGACAGCCTCGAGGGAAAGCCACAGATCCCTTGATCCACGTGACAGGAAGCGTGACACTACTGCTGCAGCTCGGGAGGAAAGCGCACGTGCATGCCCCACTCGAGACGAGCCCTGACTCCCCTGGGGAGACTCAGAAGCTCCCCAAGATCCATGGCAACACTGGAGAGGAATCCTCAGGTTCCGGCCCCCACTCCACACAAGGACTGAGGCCCCGGCATGGACGGGAGAGGAAACCCGAGAGGTCCCCTAGCCACTCGCATGGGGACTGGCCTTTCCTGAGGCTACCAGAGCGGGTCCCTGAGGTCCCCGTCGTAACTCGAGAAGACCTGCCGCAACTCGAGAAAATCCAGGAGGTTCTCCCCTCCAGGCGAGATGAGGCCCATTTCCGCTGAGGCGTCTCGAGGCTGATCACACCTCACCTCTGAAACTTCGAAAGGGTCCTTCACACCCTTGGTGCAAATCAAGAAGTTTCCCGACATACCCGTCTCCACTCGAGAGGAATCACGAGGGTCCCGCCCACATCCAGAGGAGCCCCGTTTCCGCCTCGTAGCTCGAGATGAGGGATCCTTTCCCTGCTTCGTCGGGAAAGAGTTCCCGGCGTTCCCGTCGCATCTCAAGAGGAGGCCCTCTCAACAGGAACGGCGAGAGGAACTCCAGGGTCGTGCCACCATTCCAAGAGTCCCCCAGATGTCTCAGTCCATTCCAGAGGAACCTCTTTTCCCTTCACCGGCTCGTCTTTCACGCCGAGGATCGACTCACACCAAGGTGGCACGTGGCACAGCCCTGTGGGAAAGCCTCGTGGGAAAGCCTCGAGGGACAGCCTCGAGGGAAAGCCACAGATCCCTTGATCCACGTGACAGGAAGCGTGACACTACTGCTGCAGCTCGGGAGGAAAGCGCACGTGCATGCCCCCACTCGAGACGAGGCCTGACTCCCCTGGGGAGACTCAGAAGCACCCCAAGATCCATGGCAACACTGGAGAGGAATCCTCAGGTTCCGGGCCCGACTCCACACAAGGACTGAGGCCCCGGCATGGACGGGAGAGGAAACCCGAGAGGTCCCCTAGCCACTCGCATGGGTACTGGCCTTTCCTGAGGCCACCAGAGCGGGTCCCTGAGGTCCCCGTCGTAACTCGAGAAGACCTGCCGCAACTCGCGAAAATCCAGGAGGTTCTCCCCTCCAGGCGAGATGAGGCCCATTTCCGCTGAGGCGTCTCGAGGCTGATCACACCTCCCCTCTGGAACTTCGAAAGGGTCCTTCACACCCTTGGTGCAAATCAAGAAGTTTCCCGACATACCCGTCTCCACTCGAGAGGAATCACGAGGGTCCCGCCCACATCCAGAGGAGCCCCGGGTCCGCCTCGTAGCTCGAGATGAGGGATCCTTTCCCTGCTTCGTCGGGAAAGAGTTCCCGGCCTTCCCGTCGCATCTCAAGAGGAGGCCCTCTCAACAGGAACAGCGAGAGGAACTCCAGGGTCGTGCCACCATTCCAAGAGTCCCCCAGATGTCTCAGTCCATTCCAGAGGAAGCTCTTTTCCCTTCACCGGCTCGTCTTTCACGCCGAGGATCGACTCACACCAAGGTGGCACGTGGCACAGCCCTGTGGGAAAGCCTTGTGGGAAAGCCTCGAGGGACAGCCTCGAGGGAAAGCCACAGATCCCTTGATCCACGTGACAGGAAGCGTGACACTACTGCTGCAGCTCGGGAGGAAAGCGCACGTGCATGCCCCCACTCGAGACGAGCCCTGAATCCCCTGGGGAGACTCAGAAGCACCCCAAGATCCATGGCAACACTGGAGAGGAATCCTCAGGTTCCGGCCCCCACTCCACACAAGGACTGAGGCCCCGGCATGGACGGGAGAGGAAACCCGAGAGGTCCCCTAGCCACTCGCATGGGGACTGGCCTATCCTGAGGCCACCAGAGCGGGTCCCTGAGGTCCCCATCGTAACTCGAGAAGACCTGCCGCAACTCGAGAAAATCCAGGAGGTTCTCCGCTCCAGGCGAGATGAGGCCCATTTCCGCTGAGGCGTCTCGAGGCTGATCACACCTCACCTCTGGAACTTCGAAGGGGTCATTCACACCCTTGGTGCAAATCAAGAAGTTTCCCGACATACCCGTCTCCACTCGAGAGGAATCACGAGGGTCCCGCCCACATCCAGAGGAGCCCCGTTTCCGCCTCGTAGCTCGAGATGAGGGATCCTTTCCCTGCTTCGTCGGGAAAGAGTTCCCGGCGTTCCCGTCGCATCTCAAGAGGAGGCCCTCTCAACAGGAACGGCGAGAGGAACTCCAGGGTCGTGCCACCATTCCAAGAGTCCCCCAGATGTCTCAGTCCATTCCAGAGGAACCTCTTTTCCCTTCACCGGCTCGTCTTTCACGCCGAGGATCGACTCACACCAAGGTGGCACGTGGCACAGCCCTGTGGGAAAGCCTCGTGGGAAAGCCTCGAGGGACAGCCTCGAGGGAAAGCCACAGATGCCTTGATCCACGTGACAGGAAGCGTGACACTACTGCTGCAGTTCGGGAGGAAAGCGCACGTGCATGCCCCCACTCGAGACGAGCCCTGACTCCCCTGGGGAGACTCAGAAGCACCCAAAGATCCATGGCAACACTGGAGAGGAATCCTCAGGTTCCGGCCCCGACTCCACAAATGGACTGAGGCCCCGGCATGGACGGGAGAGGAATCCCGAGAGGTCCCCTAGCAACTCGCATGGGGACTGGCCTTTCCTGAGGCCACCAGAGCGGGTCCCTGAGGTCCCCGTCGTAACTCGAGAAGACCTGCCGCAACTCGAGAAAATCCAGGAGGTTCTCCCCTCCAGGCGAGATGAGGCCCATTTCCGCTGAGGCGTCTCGAGGCTGATCACACCTCACCTCTGGAACTTCGAAAGGGTCCTTCACACCCTTGGTGCAAATCAAGAAGTTCCCCGACATACCCGTCTCCACTTGAGAGGAATCACGAGGGCCCCGCCCACATCCAGAGGAGCCCCGTTTCCGCCTCGTAGTTCGAGATAAGGGATCCTTTCCCTGCTTCGTCGGGAAAGAGTTCCCGGCGTTCCCGTCGCATCTCAAGAGGAGGCCCTCTCAACAGGAACGGCGAGAGGAACTCCAGGGTCGTGCCACCATTCCAAGAGTCCCCCAGATGTCTCAGTCCATTCCAGAGGAACCACTTTTCCCTTCACCGGCTCGTCTTTCACGCCGAGGATCGACTCACACCAAGGTGGCACGTGGCACAGCCCTGTGGGAAAGCCTCGTGGGAAAGCCTCGAGTGACAGCCTCGAGGGAAACCACAGATCCCTTGATCCACGTGACAGGAAGCGTGACACTACTGCTGCAGCTCGGGAGGAAATCGCACGTGCATGCCCCCACTCGAGATGCCGCCTGACTCCACTGGGGAGATTCAGAAGCTCCCCAAGATCCATGGCAACACTGGAGAGGAATCCTCAGTTTCCGGCCCCGACTCCACACAAAGACTGAGGCCCCGGCATGGACGGGAGAGGAATCCCGAGAGGTCCCCTAGCAACTCGCATGGGGACTGGCCTTTCCTGAGGCCACCAGAGCGGGTCCCTGACGTTCCCGTCGTAACTCGAGAAGACCTGCCGCAACTCGAGAAAATCCTGGAGGTTCTCCCCTCCAGGCGAGATGAGGCCCATTTCCGCTGAGGCGTCTCGAGGCTGATCACACCTCACCTCTGGAACTTCGAAAGGGTCCTTCACACCCTTGGTGCAAATCAAGAAGTTTCCCTACATACCCGTCTCCACTCGAGAGGAATCACGAGGGTCCCGCCCACATCCAGAGGAGCCCCGTTTCCGCATCGTAGCTGGAGATGAGGGATCCTTTCCCTGCTTCGTCGGGAAAGAGTTCCCGGCTTTCCCGTCGCATCTCAAGAGGAGGCCCTCTCAACAGGAACGGCGAGAGGAACTCCAGGGTCGTGCCACCATTCCAAGAGTCCCCCAGATGTCTCAGTCCATTGCAGAGGAACCTCTTTTCCCTTCACCGGCTCGTCTTTCACGCCGAGGATCGACTCACACCAAGGTGGCACGTGGCACAGCCCTGTGGGAAAGCCTCGTGGGAAAGCCTCGAGGGACAGCCTCGAGGGAAAGCCACAGATCCCTTGATCCACGTGACAGGAAGCGTGACACTACTGCTGCAGCTCGGGAGGAAAGTGCACGTGCATGCCCCCACTCGAGACGAGCCCTGACTCCCCTGGGGAGACTCAGAAGCACCCAAAGATCCATGGCAACACTGGAGAGGAATCCTCAGGTTCCGGCCCCGACTCCACACAAGGACTGAGGCCCCGGCATGGACGGGAGAGGAAACCCGAGAGGTCCCCTAGCCACTCGCATGGGTACTGGCCTTTCCTGAGGCCACCAGAGCGGGTCCCTGAGTTCCCCGTCGTAACTTGAGAAGACCTGCCGCAACTCGAGAAAATCCAGGAGGTTCTCCCCTCCAGGCGAGATGAGGCCCATTTCCGCTGAGGCGTCTCGAGGCTGATCACACCTCACCTCTGGAACTTCGAAAGGGTCCTTCACACCCTTGGTGCAAATCAAGAAGTTTCCCGACATACCCGTCTCCACTCGAGAGGAATCACGAGGGACCCGCCCATATCCAGAGGAGCCCCGTTTCCGCCTCGTAGCTCGAGATGAGGGATCCTTTCCCTGCTTCGTCGGGAAAGAGTTCCCGGCTTTCCCGTCGCATCTCAAGAGGAGGCCCTCTCAACAGGAACGGCGAGAGGAACTCCAGGGTCGTGCCACCATTCCAAGAGTCCCCCAGATGTCTCAGTCCTTTCCAGAGGAAACTCTTTTCCTTCACCGGCTCGTCTTTCACGCCGAGGATCGACTCACACCAAGGTGGCACGTGGCACAGCCCTGTGGGAAAGCCTCGTGGGAAAGCCTCGAGGGACAGCCTCGAGGGAAAGCCACAGATCCCTTGATCCACGTGACAGGAAGTGTGACACTACTGCTGCAGCTCGGGAGGAAAGCGCACGTGCATGCCCCACTCGAGACGAGCCCTGACTCCCCTGGGGAGACTCAGAAGCACCCCAAGATCCATGGCAACACTGGAGAGGAATCCTCAGGTTCCGGCCCCCACTCCACACAAGGACTGAGGCCCCGGCATGGACGGGAGAGGAAACCCGAGAGGTCCCCTAGCCACTCGCATGGGGACTGGCCTTTCCTGAGGCCACCAGAGCGGTCCCTGAGGTCCCCGTCGTAACTCGAGAAGACCTGCCGCAACTCGAGAAAATCAAGGAGGTTCTCCCCTCCAGGCGAGATGAGGCCCATTTCCGCTGAGGCGTCTCGAGGCTGATCACACCTCACCTCTGAAACTTCGAAAGGGTCCTTCACACCCTTGGTGCAAATCAAGAAGTTTCCCGACATTCCCGTCTCCACTCGAGAGGAATCACGAGGGTCCCGCCCACATCCAGAGGAGCCCCGTTTCCGCCTCGTAGCTCGAGATGAGGGATCCTTTCCCTGCTTCGTCGGGAAAGAGTTCCCGGCGTTCCCGTCGCATCTCAAGAGGAGGCCCTCTCAACAGGAACGGCGAGAGGAACTCCAGGGTCGTGCCACCATTCCAAGAGTCCCCCAGATGTCTCAGTCCATTGCAGAGGAACCTCTTTTCCCTTCACTGGCTCGTCTTTCACGCCGAGGATCGACTCACACCAAGGTGGCACGTGGCACAGCCCTGTGGGAAAGCCTCGTGGGAAAGCCTCGAGGGACAGCCTCGAGGGAAAGCCACAGATCCCTTGATCCACGTGACAGGAAGCGTGACACTACTGCTGCAGCTCGGGAGGAAAGCGCACGTGCATGCCCCCACTCGAGACGAGTCCTGACTCCCCTGGGGAGACTCAGAAGCACCCCAAGATCCATGGCAAAACTGGAGAGGAATCCTCAGGTTCCGGGCCCGACTCCACACAAGGACTGAGGCCCCGGCATGGACGGGAGAGGAATCCCGAGAGGTCCCCTAGCAACTCGCATGGGGACTGGCCTTTCCTGAGGCCACCAGAGCGGGTCCCTGAGGTCCCCGTCGTAACTCGAGAAGACCTGCCGCAACTCGAGAAAATCCAGGAGGTTCTCCCCTCCAGGCGAGATGAGGCCCATTTCCGCTGAGGCGTCTCGAGGCTGATCACACCTCACCTCTGGAACTTCGAAAGGCTCCTTCACACCCTTGGTGCAAATCAAGAAGTTTCCCGACATACCCGTCTCCACTCGAGAGGAATCACGAGGGTCCCGCGCACATCCAGAGGAGCCCCGTTTCCGCCTCGAAGCTCGAGATGAGGGATCCTTTCCCTGCTTCGTCGGGAAAGAGTTCCCGGCGTTCCCGTCGCATCTCATTAGGAGGCCCTCTCAACAGGAAAGGCGAGAGGAACTCCAGGGTCGTGCCACCATTCCAAGAGTCCCCCAGATGTCTCAGTCCATTGCAGAGGAACCTCTTTTCCCTTCACCGGCTCGTCTTTCACGCCGAGGATCGACTCACACCAAGGTGGCACGTGGCACAGCCCTGTGGGAAAGCCTCGTGGGAAAGCCTCGAGGGACAGCCTCGAGGGAAAGCCACAGATCCCTTGATCCACGGGACAGGAAGCGTGACAATACTGCTGCAGCTCGGGAGGAAAGCGCACGTGCATGCCCCCACTCGAGACGAGCCCTGACTCCCCTGGGGAGACTCAGAAGCACCCCAAGATCCATGGCAACATGGAGAGGAATCCTCAGGTTCCGGCCCCCACTCCACACAAGGACTGAGGCCCCGGCATGGATGGGAGAGGAAACCCGAGAGGTCCCCTAGCCACTCGCATGGGGACTGGCCTTTCCTGAGGCCACCAGAGCGGGTCCCTGAGGTCCCCGTCGTAACTCGAGAAGACCTGCCGCAACTCGAGAAAATCCAGGAGGTTCTCCCCTCCAGGCGAGATGAGGCCCATTTCCGCTGAGGCGTCTCGAGGCTGATCACACCTCACCTCTGGAACTTCGAAAGGGTCCTTCACACCCTTGGTGCAAATCAAGAAGTTCCCCGACATACCCGTCTCCACTCGAGAGGAATCACGAGGGTCCCGCCCACATCCAGAGGAGCCCCGTTTCCGCCTCGTAGCTCGAGATGAGGGATCCTTTCCCTGCTTCTTCGGGAAAGAGTTCCCGGCGTTCCCGTCGCATCTCAAGAGGAGGCCCTCTCAACAGGAACGGCGAGAGGAACTCCAGGGTCGTGCCACCATTCCAAGAGTCCCCCAGATGTCTCAGTCCATTCCAGAGGAACCTCTTTTCCCTTCACCGGCTCGTCTTTCACGCCGAGGATCGACTCACACTAAGGTGGCACGTGGCACAGCCGTGTGGGAAAGCCTCGTGGGAAAGCCTCGAGGGACAGCCTCGAGGGAAAGCCACAGATCCCTTGATCCACGTGACAGGAAGCGTGACACTACTGCTGCAGCTCGGGAGGAAACGCACGTGCATGCCCCCACTCGAGACGAGGCCTGACTCCCCTGGGGAGACTCAGAAGCACCCCAAGATCCATGGCAACACTGGAGAGGAATCCTCAGGTTCCGGCCCCGACTGCACACAAGGACTGAGGCCCCGGCATGGACGGGAGAGGAATCCCGAGAGGTCCCCTAGCAACTCGCATGGGGACTGGCCTTTCCTGAGGCCACCAGAGCGGGTCCCTGAGGTCCCCGTCGTAACTCGAGAAGACCTGCCGCAACTCGAGAAAATCCAGGAGGTTCTCCCCTTCAGGCGAGATGAGGCCCATTTCCGCTGAGGTGTCTCGAGGCTGATCACACCTCACCTCTGGAACTTCGAAAGGCTCCTTCACACCCTTGGTGCAAATCAAGAAGTTTCCCGACATACCCGTCTCCACTCGAGAGGAATCACGAGGGACCCGCCCACATCCAGAGGAGCCCCGTTTCCGCCTCGAAGCTCGAGATGAGGGATCCTGTCCCTGCTTCGTCGGGAAAGAGTTCCCGGCGTTCCCGTCGCATCTCAAGAGGAGGCCCTCTCAACAGGAACGGCGACAGGAACTCCAGGGTCGTGCCACCATTCCAAGAGTCCCCCAGATGTCTCAGTCAATTCCAGAGGAAACTCTTTTCCCTTCACCGGCTCGTCTTTCACGCCGAGGATCGACTCACACCAAGGTGGCACGTGGCACAGCCCTGTGGGAAAGCCTCGTGGGAAAGCCTCGAGGGACAGCCTCGAGGGAAAGCCACAGATCCCTTGATCCACGTGACAGGAAGCGTGACACTACTGCTGCAGCTCGGGAGGAAAGCGCACGTGCATGCCCCCACTCGAGACGAGGCCTGACTCCCCTGGGGAGACTCAGAAGCACCCAAAGATCCATGGCAACACTGGAGAGGAATCCTCAGGTTCCGGCCCCGACTCCACACAAGGCCTGAGGCCCCGGCATGGACGGGAGAGGAAAACCGAGAGGTCCCCTAGCCACTCGCATGGGGACTGGCCTTTCCTGAGGCCACCAGAGCGGGTCCCTGAGGTCCCCGTCGTAACTCGAGAAGACCTGCCGCAACTCGAGAAAATCCAGGAGGTTCTCCCCTTCAGGCGAGATGAGGCCCATTTCCGCTGAGGCGTCTCGAGGCTGATCACACCTCACCTCTGGAACTTCGAAAGGCTCCTTCACACCCTTGGTGCAAATCAAGAAGTTCCCCGACATACCCGTCTCCACTCGAGAGGAATCACGAGGGTCCCCCCCACATCCAGAGGAGCCCCGGGTCCGCCTCGTAGCTCGAGATGAGGGATCCTTTCCCTGCTTCGTCGGGAAAGAGTTCCCGGCGATCCCGTCGCATCTCAAGAGGAGGCCCTCTCAACAGGAACGGCGAGAGGAACTCCAGGGTCGTGCCAGCATTCCAAGAGTCCCCCAGATGTCTCAGTCCATTCCAGAGGAACCTCTTTTCCCTTCACCGGCTCGTCTTTCACGCCGAGGATCGACTCACACCAAGGTGGCACGTGGCACAGCCCTGTGGGAAAGCCTCGTGGGAAAGCCTCGAGGGACAGCCTCGAGGGAAAGCCACAGATCCCTTGATCCACGTGACAGGAAGCGTGACACTACTGCTGCAGCTCGGGAGGAAAGCGCACTTGCATGCTCCCACTCGAGACGAGGCCTGACTCCCCTGGGGAGACTCAGAAGCACCCCAAGATCCATGGCAACACTGGAGAGGAATCCTCAGTTTCTGGCCCCCACTCCACACAAGGACTGAGGCCCCGGCATGGACGGGAGAGGAAACCCGAGAGGTCCCCTAGCCACTCGCATGGGGACTGGCCTTTCCTGAGGCCACCAGAGCGGGTCCCTGAGGTCCCCGTCGTAACTCGAGAAGACCTGCCGCAACTCGAGAAAATCCAGGAGGTTCTCCCCTCCAGGCGAGATGAGGCCCATTTCTGCTGAGGTGTCACGAGGCGGATCACACCTCACCTCTGGAACTTCGAAAGGCTCCTTCACACCCTTGCTTCAAATCAAGAAGTTCCCCGACATACCCGTCTCCACTCGAGAGGAATCACGAGGGTCCCGCCCACATCCAGTGGAGCCCCGTTTCGGCCTCGTAGCTCGAGATGAGGGATCCTGTCCCTGCTTGGTCGGGAAAGATTTCCCGGCTTTCCCGTCTCATCTCAAGAGGAGGCCCTCTCTACAGGAATGGCGAGAGGAACTCCAGGGTCGTGCCACCTTTCCAAGAGTCCCCCAGATGTCTCAGTCCATTCCAGAGGAACCTCTTTTCCCTTCACCGGCTCGTCTTTCACGCCGAGGATCGACTCACACCAAGGTGGCACTTGGCACAGCCCTGTGGGAAAGCCTCGTGGGAAAGCCTCGAGGGACAGACTCGAGGGAAAGCCACAGATCCCTTGATCCACGTGACAGGAAGCGTGACACTACTGCTGCAGCTCGGGAGGAAAGCGCACGTGCATGCCCCCACTCGAGACGAGGCCTGACTCCCCTGGGGAGACTCAGAAGCACCCAAAGATCCATGGCAACACTGGAGAGGAATCCTCAGGTTCCGGCCCCGACTCCACACAAGGCCTGAGGCCCCGGCATGGACGGGAGAGGAAAACCGAGAGGTCCCCTAGCCACTCGCATGGGGACTGGCCTTTCCTGAGGCCACCAGAGCGGGTCCCTGAGGTCCCCGTCGTAACTCGAGAAGACCTGCCGCAACTCGAGAAAATCCAGGAGGTTCTCCCCTTCAGGCGAGATGAGGCCCATTTCCGCTGAGGCGTCTCGAGGCTGATCACACCTCACCTCTGGAACTTCGAAAGGCTCCTTCACACCCTTGGTGCAAATCAAGAAGTTCCCCGACATACCCGTCTCCACTCGAGAGGAATCACGAGGGTCCCCCCCACATCCAGAGGAGCCCCGGGTCCGCCTCGTAGCTCGAGATGAGGGATCCTTTCCCTGCTTCGTCGGGAAAGAGTTCCCGGCGATCCCGTCGCATC
Source organism: Budorcas taxicolor (assembly GCF_023091745.1). Taxonomy (NCBI): domain Eukaryota; kingdom Metazoa; phylum Chordata; class Mammalia; order Artiodactyla; family Bovidae; genus Budorcas; species Budorcas taxicolor. The sequence goes on from NW_026291882.1 coordinate 36,566, forward strand.
TCAAGAGGAGGCCCTCTCAACAGGAACGGCGAGAGGAACTCCAGGGTCGTGCCAGCATTCCAAGAGTCCCCCAGATGTCTCAGTCCATTCCAGAGGAACCTCTTTTCCCTTCACCGGCTCGTCTTTCACGCCGAGGATCGACTCACACCAAGGTGGCACGTGGCACAGCCCTGTGGGAAAGCCTCGTGGGAAAGCCTCGAGGGACAGCCTCGAGGGAAAGCCACAGGTCCCTTGATCCACGTGACAGGAAGCGTGACACTACTGCTGCAGCTCGGGAGGAAAGCGCACTTGCATGCTCCCACTCGAGACGAGGCCTGACTCCCCTGGGGAGACTCAGAAGCACCCCAAGATCCATGGCAACACTGGAGAGGAATCCTCAGTTTCTGGCCCCCACTCCACACAAGGACTGAGGCCCCGGCATGGACGGGAGAGGAAACCCGAGAGGTCCCCTAGCCACTCGCATGGGGACTGGCCTTTCCTGAGGCCACCAGAGCGGGTCCCTGAGGTCCCCGTCGTAACTCGAGAAGACCTGCCGCAACTCGAGAAAATCCAGGAGGTTCTCCCCTCCAGGCGAGATGAGGCCCATTTCTGCTGAGGTGTCACGAGGCGGATCACACCTCACCTCTGGAACTTCGAAAGGCTCCTTCACACCCTTGCTTCAAATCAAGAAGTTCCCCGACATACCCGTCTCCACTCGAGAGGAATCACGAGGGTCCCGCCCACATCCAGTGGAGCCCCGTTTCGGCCTCGTAGCTCGAGATGAGGGATCCTGTCCCTGCTTGGTCGGGAAAGATTTCCCGGCTTTCCCGTCTCATCTCAAGAGGAGGCCCTCTCTACAGGAATGGCGAGAGGAACTCCAGGGTCGTGCCACCTTTCCAAGAGTCCCCCAGATGTCTCAGTCCATTCCAGAGGAACCTCTTTTCCCTTCACCGGCTCGTCTTTCACGCCGAGGATCGACTCACACCAAGGTGGCACTTGGCACAGCCCTGTGGGAAAGCCTCGTGGGAAAGCCTCGAGGGACAGACTCGAGGGAAAGCCACAGATCCCTTGATCCACGTGACAGGAAGCGTGACACTACTGCTGCAGCTCGGGAGGAAAGCGCACGTGCATGCCCCCACTCGAGACGAGGCCTGACTCCCCTGGGGAGACTCAGAAGCACCCAAAGATCCATGGCAACACTGGAGAGGAATCCTCAGGTTCCGGCCCCGACTCCACACAAGGCCTGAGGCCCCGGCATGGACGGGAGAGGAAAACCGAGAGGTCCCCTAGCCACTCGCATGGGGACTGGCCTTTCCTGAGGCCACCAGAGCGGGTCCCTGAGGTCCCCGTCGTAACTCGAGAAGACCTGCCGCAACTCGAGAAAATCCAGGAGGTTCTCCCCTTCAGGCGAGATGAGGCCCATTTCCGCTGAGGCGTCTCGAGGCTGATCACACCTCACCTCTGGAACTTCGAAAGGCTCCTTCACACCCTTGGTGCAAATCAAGAAGTTCCCCGACATACCCGTCTCCACTCGAGAGGAATCACGAGGGTCCCCCCCACATCCAGAGGAGCCCCGGGTCCGCCTCGTAGCTCGAGATGAGGGATCCTTTCCCTGCTTCGTCGGGAAAGAGTTCCCGGCGATCCCGTCGCATCTCAAGAGGAGGCCCTCTCAACAGGAACGGCGAGAGGAACTCCAGGGTCGTGCCAGCATTCCAAGAGTCCCCCAGATGTCTCAGTCCATTCCAGAGGAACCTCTTTTCCCTTCACCGGCTCGTCTTTCACGCCGAGGATCGACTCACACCAAGGTGGCACGTGGCACAGCCCTGTGGGAAAGCCTCGTGGGAAAGCCTCGAGGGACAGCCTCGAGGGAAAGCCACAGGTCCCTTGATCCACGTGACAGGAAGCGTGACACTACTGCTGCAGCTCGGGAGGAAAGCGCACTTGCATGCTCCCACTCGAGACGAGGCCTGACTCCCCTGGGGAGACTCAGAAGCACCCCAAGATCCATGGCAACACTGGAGAGGAATCCTCAGTTTCTGGCCCCCACTCCACACAAGGACTGAGGCCCCGGCATGGACGGGAGAGGAAACCCGAGAGGTCCCCTAGCCACTCGCATGGGGACTGGCCTTTCCTGAGGCCACCAGAGCGGGTCCCTGAGGTCCCCGTCGTAACTCGAGAAGACCTGCCGCAACTCGAGAAAATCCAGGAGGTTCTCCCCTCCAGGCGAGATGAGGCCCATTTCTGCTGAGGTGTCACGAGGCGGATCACACCTCACCTCTGGAACTTCGAAAGGCTCCTTCACACCCTTGCTTCAAATCAAGAAGTTCCCCGACATACCCGTCTCCACTCGAGAGGAATCACGAGGGTCCCGCCCACATCCAGTGGAGCCCCGTTTCGGCCTCGTAGCTCGAGATGAGGGATCCTGTCCCTGCTTGGTCGGGAAAGATTTCCCGGCTTTCCCGTCTCATCTCAAGAGGAGGCCCTCTCTACAGGAATGGCGAGAGGAACTCCAGGGTCGTGCCACCTTTCCAAGAGTCCCCCAGATGTCTCAGTCCATTCCAGAGGAACCTCTTTTCCCTTCACCGGCTCGTCTTTCACGCCGAGGATCGACTCACACCAAGGTGGCACTTGGCACAGCCCTGTGGGAAAGCCTCGTGGGAAAGCCTCGAGGGACAGACTCGAGGGAAAGCCACAGATCCCTTGATCCACGTGACAGGAAGCGTGACACTACTGCTGCAGCTCGGGAGGAAAGCTCACGTGCATGCCCCCACTCGAGACGAGGCCTGACTCCCCTGGGGAGACTCAGAAGCACCCCAAGATCCATGGCAACACTGGAGAGGAATCCTCAGGTTCTGGCCCCGACTCCACACAAGGACTGAGGCCCCGGCATGGACGGGAGAGGAAACCCGAGAGGTCCCCTAGACACTCGCATGGGGACTGGCCTTTCCTGAGCCCACCAGAGCGGGTCCCTGAGGTCCCCGTCGTAACTCGAGAAGACCTGCCGCAACTCGAGAAAATCCAGGAGGTTCTCCCCTCCAGGCGAGATGAGGCCCATTTCCGCTGAGGCGTCTCGAGGCTGATCACACCTCACCCCCGGAACTTCGAAAGGGTCCTTCACACCCTTGGTGCAAATCAAGAAGTTTCCCGACATACCCGTCTCCACTCGAGAGGAATCACGAGGGTCCCGCCCACATCCAGAGGAGCCCCGTTTCCGCCTCGAAGCTCGAGATGAGGGATCCTTTCCCTGCTTCGTCGGGAAAGAGTTCCCGGCGTTCCCGTCGCATCTCAAGAGGAGGCCCTCTCAACAGGAAAGGCGAGAGGAACTCCAGGGTCGTGCCACCATTCCAAGAGTCCCCCAGATGTCTCAGTCCATTGCAGAGGAACCTCTTTTCCCTTCACCGGCTCGTCTTTCACGCCGAAGATCGACTCACACCAAGGTGGCACGTGGCACAGCCCTGTGGGAAAGCCTCGTGGGAAAGCCTCGAGGGACAGCCTCGAGGGAAAGCCACAGATCCCTTGATCCACGTGACAGGAAGCGTGACACTACTGCTGCAGCTCGGGAGGAAAGCGCACGTGCATGCCCCCACTCGAGACGAGTCCTGACTCCCCTGGGGAGACTCAGAAGCACCCCAAGATCCATGGCAAAACTGGAGAGGAATCCTCAGGTTCCGGGCCCGACTCCACACAAGACTGAGGCCCCGGCATGGACGGGAGAGGAATCCCGAGAGGTCCCCTAGCAACTCGCATGGGGACTGGCCTTTCCTGAGGCCACCAGAGCGGGTCACTGAGGTCCCCGTCGTAACTCGAGAAGACCTGCCGCAACTCGAGAAAATCCAGGAGGTTCTCCCCTCCAGGCGAGATGAGGCCCATTTCCGCTGAGGCGTCTCGAGGCTGATCACACCTCACCTCTGAAACTTCGAAAGGCTCCTTCACACCCTTGGTGCAAATCAAGAAGTTTCCCGACATACCCGTCTCCACTCGAGAGGAATCACGAGGGTCCCGCCCACATCCAGAGGAGCCCCGTTTCCGCCTCGAAGCTCGAGATGAGGGATCCTTTCCCTGCTTCGTCGGGAAAGAGTTCCCGGCGTTCCCGTCGCATCTCTAGAGGAGGCCCTCTCAACAGGAAAGGCGAGAGGAACTCCAGGGTCGTGCCACCATTCCAAGAGTCCCCCAGATGTCTCAGTCCATTGCAGAGGAACCTCTTTTCCCTTCACCGGCTCGTCTTTTACGCCGAGGATCGACTCACACCAAGGTGGCACGTGGCACAGCCCTGTGGGAAAGCCTCGTGGGAAAGCCTCGAGGGACAGCCTCGAGGGAAAGCCACAGATCCCTTGATCCATGTGACAGGAAGCGTGACACTACTGCTGCAGCTCGGGAAGAAAGCGCACGTGCATGCCCCCACTCGAGACGAGGCCTGACTCCCCTGGGGAGACTCAGAAGCACCCCAAGATCCATGGCAACACTGGAGAGGAATCCTCAGGTTCCGGCCCCGACTCCACACAAGGACTGAGGCCCCGGCATGGACGGGAGAGGAATCCCGAGAGGTCCCCTAGCAACTCGCATGGGGACTGGCCTTTCCTGAGGCCACCAGAGCGGGTCCCTGAGGTCCCCGTCGTAACTCGAGAAGACCTGCCGCAACTCGAGAAAATCCAGGAGGTTCTCCCCTCCAGGCGAGATGAGGCCCATTTCTGCTGAGGTGTCACGAGGCGGATCACACCTCACCTCTGGAACTTCGAAAGGCTCCTTCACACCCTTGCTGCAAATCAAGAAGTTCCCCGACATACCCGTCTCCACTCGAGAGGAATCACGAGGGTCCCGCCCACATCCAGTGGAGCCCCGTTTCGGCCTCGTAGCTCGAGATGAGGGATCCTGTCCCTGCTTGGTCGGGAAAGATTTCCCGGCGTTCCCGTCGCATCTCAAGAGGAGGCCCTCTCAACAGGAATGGCGAGAGGAACTCCAGGGTCGTGCCACCTTTCCAAGAGTCCCCCAGATGTCTCAGTCCATTCCAGAGGAACCTCTTTTCCCTTCACCGGCTCGTCTTTCACGCCGAGGATCGACTCACACCAAGGTGGCACTTGGCACAGCCCTGTGGGAAAGCCTCGTGGGAAAGCCTCGAGGGACAGACTCGAGGGAAAGCCACAGATCCCTTGATCCACGTGACAGGAAGCGTGACACTACTGCTGCAGCTCGGGAGGAAAGCGCACGTGCATGCCCCCACTCGAGACGAGGCCTGACTCCCCTGGGGAGACTCAGAAGCACCCAAAGATCCATGGCAACACTGGAGAGGAATCCTCAGGTTCCGGCCCCGACTCCACACAAGGCCTGAGGCCCCGGCATGGACGGGAGAGGAAAACCGAGAGGTCCCCTAGCCACTCGCATGGGGACTGGCCTTTCCTGAGGCCACCAGAGCGGGTCCCTGAGGTCCCCGTCGTAACTCGAGAAGACCTGCCGCAACTCGAGAAAATCCAGGAGGTTCTCCCCTTCAGGCGAGATGAGGCCCATTTCCGCTGAGGCGTCTCGAGGCTGATCACACCTCACCTCTGGAACTTCGAAAGGCTCCTTCACACCCTTGGTGCAAATCAAGAAGTTCCCCGACATACCCGTCTCCACTCGAGAGGAATCACGAGGGTCCCCCCCACATCCAGAGGAGCCCCGGGTCCGCCTCGTAGCTCGAGATGAGGGATCCTTTCCCTGCTTCGTCGGGAAAGAGTTCCCGGCGATCCCGTCGCATCTCAAGAGGAGGCCCTCTCAACAGGAACGGCGAGAGGAACTCCAGGGTCGTGCCAGCATTCCAAGAGTCCCCCAGATGTCTCAGTCCATTCCAGAGGAACCTCTTTTCCCTTCACCGGCTCGTCTTTCACGCCGAGGATCGACTCACACCAAGGTGGCACGTGGCACAGCCCTGTGGGAAAGCCTCGTGGGAAAGCCTCGAGGGACAGCCTCGAGGGAAAGCCACAGGTCCCTTGATCCACGTGACAGGAAGCGTGACACTACTGCTGCAGCTCGGGAGGAAAGCGCACTTGCATGCTCCCACTCGAGACGAGGCCTGACTCCCCTGGGGAGACTCAGAAGCACCCCAAGATCCATGGCAACACTGGAGAGGAATCCTCAGTTTCTGGCCCCCACTCCACACAAGGACTGAGGCCCCGGCATGGACGGGAGAGGAAACCCGAGAGGTCCCCTAGCCACTCGCATGGGGACTGGCCTTTCCTGAGGCCACCAGAGCGGGTCCCTGAGGTCCCCGTCGTAACTCGAGAAGACCTGCCGCAACTCGAGAAAATCCAGGAGGTTCTCCCCTCCAGGCGAGATGAGGCCCATTTCTGCTGAGGTGTCACGAGGCGGATCACACCTCACCTCTGGAACTTCGAAAGGCTCCTTCACACCCTTGCTTCAAATCAAGAAGTTCCCCGACATACCCGTCTCCACTCGAGAGGAATCACGAGGGTCCCGCCCACATCCAGTGGAGCCCCGTTTCGGCCTCGTAGCTCGAGATGAGGGATCCTGTCCCTGCTTGGTCGGGAAAGATTTCCCGGCTTTCCCGTCTCATCTCAAGAGGAGGCCCTCTCTACAGGAATGGCGAGAGGAACTCCAGGGTCGTGCCACCTTTCCAAGAGTCCCCCAGATGTCTCAGTCCATTCCAGAGGAACCTCTTTTCCCTTCACCGGCTCGTCTTTCACGCCGAGGATCGACTCACACCAAGGTGGCACTTGGCACAGCCCTGTGGGAAAGCCTCGTGGGAAAGCCTCGAGGGACAGACTCGAGGGAAAGCCACAGATCCCTTGATCCACGTGACAGGAAGCGTGACACTACTGCTGCAGCTCGGGAGGAAAGCTCACGTGCATGCCCCCACTCGAGACGAGGCCTGACTCCCCTGGGGAGACTCAGAAGCACCCCAAGATCCATGGCAACACTGGAGAGGAATCCTCAGGTTCTGGCCCCGACTCCACACAAGGACTGAGGCCCCGGCATGGACGGGAGAGGAAACCCGAGAGGTCCCCTAGACACTCGCATGGGGACTGGCCTTTCCTGAGCCCACCAGAGCGGGTCCCTGAGGTCCCCGTCGTAACTCGAGAAGACCTGCCGCAACTCGAGAAAATCCAGGAGGTTCTCCCCTCCAGGCGAGATGAGGCCCATTTCCGCTGAGGCGTCTCGAGGCTGATCACACCTCACCCCCGGAACTTCGAAAGGGTCCTTCACACCCTTGGTGCAAATCAAGAAGTTTCCCGACATACCCGTCTCCACTCGAGAGGAATCACGAGGGTCCCGCCCACATCCAGAGGAGCCCCGTTTCCGCCTCGAAGCTCGAGATGAGGGATCCTTTCCCTGCTTCGTCGGGAAAGAGTTCCCGGCGTTCCCGTCGCATCTCAAGAGGAGGCCCTCTCAACAGGAAAGGCGAGAGGAACTCCAGGGTCGTGCCACCATTCCAAGAGTCCCCCAGATGTCTCAGTCCATTGCAGAGGAACCTCTTTTCCCTTCACCGGCTCGTCTTTCACGCCGAAGATCGACTCACACCAAGGTGGCACGTGGCACAGCCCTGTGGGAAAGCCTCGTGGGAAAGCCTCGAGGGACAGCCTCGAGGGAAAGCCACAGATCCCTTGATCCACGTGACAGGAAGCGTGACACTACTGCTGCAGCTCGGGAGGAAAGCGCACGTGCATGCCCCCACTCGAGACGAGGCCTGACTCCCCTGGGGAGACTCAGAAGCACCCCAAGATCCATGGCAACACTGGAGAGGAATCCTCAGGTTCCGGCCCCGACTCCACACAAGGACTGAGGCCCCGGCATGGACGGGAGAGGAATCCCGAGAGGTCCCCTAGCAACTCGCATGGGGACTGGCCTTTCCTGAGGCCACCAGAGCGGGTCCCTGAGGTCCCCGTCGTAACTCGAGAAGACCTGCCGCAACTCGAGAAAATCCAGGAGGTTCTCCCCTCCAGGCGAGATGAGGCCCATTTCTGCTGAGGTGTCACGAGGCGGATCACACCTCACCTCTGGAACTTCGAAAGGCTCCTTCACACCCTTGCTGCAAATCAAGAAGTTCCCCGACATACCCGTCTCCACTCGAGAGGAATCACGAGGGTCCCGCCCACATCCAGTGGAGCCCCGTTTCGGCCTCGTAGCTCGAGATGAGGGATCCTGTCCCTGCTTGGTCGGGAAAGATTTCCCGGCGTTCCCGTCGCATCTCAAGAGGAGGCCCTCTTAACAGGAATGGCGAGAGGAACTCCAGGGTCGTGCCACCTTTCCAAGAGTCCCCCAGATGTCTCAGTCCATTCCAGAGGAACCTCTTTTCCCTTCACCGGCTCGTCTTTCACGCCGAGGATCGACTCACACCAAGGTGGCACGTGGCACAGCCCTGTGGGAAAGCCTCGTGGGAAAGCCTCGAGGGACAGACTCGAGGGAAAGCCACAGATCCCTTGATCCACGTGACAGGAAGCGTGACACTACTGCTGCAGCTCGGGAGGAAAGCTCACGTGCATGCCCCCACTCGAGACGAGGCCTGACTCCCCTGGGGAGACTCAGAAGCACCCCAAGATCCATGGCAACACTGGAGAGGAATCCTCAGGTTCCGGCCCCGACTCCACACAAGGACTGAGGCCCCGGCATGGACGGGAGAGGAAACCCGAGAGGTCCCCTAGCAACTCGCATGGGGACTGGCCTTTCCTGAGGCCACCAGAGCGGGTCCCTGAGGTCCCCGTCGTAACTCGAGAAGACCTGCCGCAACTCGAGAAAATCCAGGAGGTTCTCCCCTCCAGGCGAGATGAGGCCCATTTCTGCTGAGGTGTCACGAGGCGGATCACACCTCACCTCTGGAACTTCGAAAGGCTCCTTCACACCCTTGGTGCAAATCAAGAAGTTCCCCGACATACCCGTCTCCACTCGAGAGGAATCACGAGGGTCCCGCCCACATCCAGTGGAGCCCCGTTTCGGCCTCATAGCTAGATGAGGGATCCTGTCCCTGCTTCTTCGGGAAAGAGTTCCCGGCGTTCCCGTCGCATCTCAAGAGGAGGCCCTCTCAACAGGAACGGCGAGAGGAACTCCATGGTCGTGCCACCTTTCCAAGAGTCCCCCAGATGTCTCAGTCCATTCCAGAGGAACCTCTTTTCCCTTCACCGGCTCGTCTTTCACGCCGAGGATCGACTCACACCAAGGTGGCACGTGGCACAGCCCTGTGGGAAAGCCTCGTGGGAAAGCCTCGAGGGACAGCCTCGAGGGAAAGCCACAGATCCCTTGATCCACGTGACAGGAAGCGTGACACTACTGCTGCAGCTCGGGAGGAAAGCGCACGTGCATGCCCCCACTCGAGACGAGGCCTGACTCCCCTGGGGAGACTCAGAAGCACCCCAAGATCCATGGCAACACTGGAGAGAAATCCTCAGGTTCCGGCCCCGACTCCACACAAGGACTGAGGCCCCGGCATGGACGGTAGAGGAATCCCGAGAGGTCCCCTAGCAACTCGCATGGGGACTGGCCTTTCCTGAGGCCACAAGAGCGGGTCCCTGAGGTCCCCGTCGTAACTCGAGAAGACCTGCCGCAACTCGAGAAAATCCAGGAGGTTCTCCCCTCCAGGCGAGATGAGGCCCATTTCCGCTGAGGCGTCTCGAGGCTGATCACACCTCACCCTGGAACGTCGAAAGGCTCCTTCACACCCTTGGTGCAAATCAAGAAGTTTCCCGACATACCCGTCTCCACTCGAGAGGAATCACGAGGGTCCCGCCCACATCCAGAGGAGCCCCGTTTCGGCCTCGAAGCTCGAGATGAGGGATCCTTTCCCTGCTTCGTCGGGAAAGAGTTCCCGGCGTTCCCGTCGCATCTCAAGAGGAGGCCCTCTCAACAGGAACGGCGAGAGGAACTCCAGGGTCGTGCCACCATTCCAAGAGTCCCCCAGATGTCTCAGTCCATTGCAGAGGAACCTCTTTTCCCTTCACCGGCTCGTCTTTCACGCCGAGGATCGACTCACACCAAGGTGGCACGTGGCACAGCCCTGTGGGAAAGCCTCGTGGGAAAGCCTCGAGGGACAGCCTCGAAGGAAAGCCACAGATCCCTTGATCCACGTGACAGGAAGCGTGACACTACTGCTGCAGCTCGGGAGGAAAGCGCACGTGCATGCCCCCACTCGAGACGAGTCCTGACTCCCCTGGGGAGACTCAGAAGCACCCCAAGATCCATGGCAAAACTGGAGAGGAATCCTCAGGTTCCGGGCCCGACTCCACACAAGACTGAGGCCCCGGCATGGACGGGAGAGGAATCCCGAGAGGTCCCCTAGCAACTCGCATGGGGACTGGCCTTTCCTGAGGCCACCAGAGCGGGTCACTGAGGTCCCCGTCGTAACTCGAGAAGACCTGCAGCAACTCGAGAAAATCCAGGAGGTTCTCCCCTCCAGGCGAGATGAGGCCCATTTCCGCTGAGGCGTCTCGAGGCTGATCACACCTCACCTCTGGAACTTCGAAAGGCTCCTTCACACCCTTGGTGCAAATCAAGAAGTTTCCCGACATACCCGTCTCCACTCGAGAGGAATCACGAGGGTACCGCCCACATCCAGAGGAGCCCCGTTTCCGCCTCGAAGCTCGAGATGAGGGATCCTTTCCCTGCTTCGTCGGGAAAGAGTTCCCGGCGTTCCCGTCGCATCTCAAGAGGAGGCCCTCTCAACAGGAACGGCGAGAGGAACTCCAGGGTCGTGCCACCATTCCAAGAGTCCCCCAGATGTCTCAGTCCATTGCAGAGGAACCTCTTTTCCCTTCACCGGCTCGTCTTTCACGCCGAGGATCGACTCACACCAAGGTGGCACGTGGCACAGCCCTGTGGGAAAGCCTCGTGGGAAAGCCTCGAGGGACAGCCTCGAGGGAAAGCCACAGATCCCTTGATCCACGTGACAGGAAGCGTGACACTACTGCTGCAGCTCGGGAGGAAAGCGCACGTGCATGCCCCCACTCGAGACGAGGCCTGACTCCCCTGGGGAGACTCAGAAGCACCCCAAGATCCATGGCAACACTGGAGAGGAATCCTCAGGTTCCGGCCCCGACTCCACACAAGGACTGAGGCCCCGGCATGGACGGGAGAGGAATCCCGAGAGGTCCCCTAGCAACTCGCATGGGGACTGGCCTTTCCTGAGGCCACCAGAGCGGGTCCCTGAGGTCCCCGTCGTAACTCGAGAAGACCTGCCGCAACTCGAGAAAATCCAGGAGGTTCTCCCCTCCAGGCGAGATGAGGCCCATTTCCGCTGAGGCGTCTCGAGGCTGATCACACCTCACCTCTGGAACTTCGAAAGGGTCCTTCACACCCTTGGTGCAAATCAAGAAGTTCCCCGACATACCCGTCTCCACTCGAGAGGAATCACGAGGGTCCCGCCCACATCCAGAGGAGCCCCGTTTCCGCCTCGTAGCTCGAGATGAGGGATCCTTTCCCTGCTTCCTTCGGGAAAGAGTTCCCGGCGTTCCCGTCGCATCTCAAGAGGAGGCCCTCTCAACAGGAAAGGCGAGAGGAAACTCCAGGGTCGTGCCAGCATTCCAAGAGTCCCCCAGATGTCTCAGTCCATTCCAGAGGAACCTCTTTTCCCTTCACCGCTCGTCTTCACGCCGAGGATCGACTCACACCAAGGTGGCACGTGGCACAGCCCTGTGGGAAAGCCTCGTGGGAAAGCCTCGAGGGACAGCCTCGAGGGAAAGCCACAGATCCCTTGATCCACGTGACAGGAAGCGTGACACTACTGCTGCAGCTCGGGAGGAAAGCGCACGTGCATGCCCCCACCTCGAGACGAGGCCTGACTCCCCTGGGGAGACTCAGAAGCACCCCAAGATCCATGGCAACACTGGAGAGGAATCCTCAGGTTCTGGCCCCCACTCCACACAAGGACTGAGGCCCCGGCATGGACGGGAGAGGAAAACCCGAGAGGTCCCCTAGCCCACTCGCATGGGGACTGGCCTTTCCTGAGGCCACCAGAGCGGGTCCCTGAGGTCCCCGTCGTAACTCGAGAAGACCTGCCGCAACTCGAGAAAATCCAGGAGGTTCTCCCCTCCAGGCGAGATGAGGCCCATTTCCGCTGAGGCGTCTCGAGGCTGATCACACCTCACCTCTGGAACTTCGAAAGGGTCCTTCACACCCTTGGTGCAAATCAAGAAGTTTCCCGACATACACGTCTCCACTCGAGAGGAATCACGAGGGTCCCGCCCACATCCAGAGGAGCCCAGGGTCTGCCTCGTAGCTCGAGATGAGGGATCCTTTCCCCTGCTTCGTCGGGAGAGAGATCCCGGCATTCCTCGTCGCATCTCAAGAGGAGGCCCTCTCAACAGGAACGGCGAGAGGAACTTCAGGGGTCGTGCCACCATTCCAAGAGTCCCCCAGATATCTCAGTCCATTCCAGAGGAAGTTCTTTTCCCTTCACCGGCTCGTCTTTCACGCCGAGGATCGACTCACACCAAGGTGGCACGTGGCACAGCCCTGTGGGAAAGCCTCGTGGGAAAGCCTCGAGGGACAGCCTCGAGGGAAAGTCACAGATACCTTGATCCACGTGACAGGAAGCGTGACACTACTGCTGCAGCTCGGGAGGAAAGCGCACGTGCATGCCACCACTCGAGACGAGCCCTGACTCCCCTGGGGAGACTCAGAAGCACCCCAAGATCCATGGCAACACTGGAGAGGAATCCTCAGGTTCCGGCCCCCACTCCACACAAGGACTGAGGCCCCGGCATGGACGGGAGAGGAATCCCGAGAGGTCCCGTAGCAACTCGCATGGGGACTGGCCTTTCCTGAGGCCAACCAGAGCGGGTCCCTGAGGTCCCCGTCGTAACTCGAGAAGACCTGCCGCAACTCGAGAAAATCCAGGAGGTTCTCCCCTCCAGGCGAGATGAGGCCCATTTCTGCTGAGGTGTCACGAGGCGGATCACACCTGACCTCTGGAACTTCGAAAGGCTCCTTCACACCCTTGCTTCAAATCAAGAAGTTCCCCGACATACCCGTCTCCCCTCGAGAGGAATCACGAGGGTCCCGCCCACATCCAGAGGAGCCCCGTTTCGGCCTCGAAGCTCGAGATGAGGGATCCTGTCCCTGCTTCGTCGGGAAAGAGTTCCCGGCGTTCCCGTCGCATCTCAAGAGGAGGCCCTCTCAACAGGAACGGCGAGAGGAACTCCAGGGTCGTGCCACCTTTCCAAGAGTCCCCCAGATGTCTCAGTCCATTCCAGAGGAACCTCTTTTCCCTTCACCGGCTCGTCTTTCACGCCGAGGATCGACTCACACCAAGGTGGCACGTGGCACAGCCCTGTGGGAAAGCCTCGTGGGAAAGCCTCGAGGGACAGCCTCGAGGGAAAGCCACAGATCCCTTGATCCACGTGACAGGAAGCGTGACACTACTGCTGCAGCTCGGGAGGAAAGCGCACGTGCATGCCCCCACTCGAGACGAGGCCTGACTCCCCTGGGGAGACTCAGAAGCACCCCAAGATCCATGGCAACACTGGAGAGAATCCTCAGGTTCCGGCCCCGACTCCACACAAGGACTGAGGCCCCGGCATGGACGGGAGAGGAATCCCGAGAGGTCCCCTAGCAACTCGCATGGGGACTGGCCTTTCCTGAGGCCACCAGAGCGGGTCCTGAGGTCCCCGTCGTAACTCGAGAAGACCTGCCGCAATCGAGAAAATCCAGGAGGTTCTCCCCTCCAGGCGAGATGAGGCCCATTTCCGCTGAGGTGTCTCGAGTCTGATCACACCTCACCTCTGGAACGTCGAAAGGCTCCTTCACACCCTTGGTGCAAATCAAGAAGTTTCCCGACATAACCCGTCTCCACTCGAGAGGAATCACGAGGGTCCCGCCCACATCCAGAGGAGCCCCGTTTCAGCCTCGAAGCTCGAGATGAGGGATCCTTTCCCTGCTTCGTCGGGAAAGAGTTCCCGGGCGTTCCCGTCGCATCTCAAGAGGAGGCCCTCTCAACAGGAACGGCGAGAGGAACTCCAGGGTCGTGCCACCATTCAAGAGTCCCCCAGATGTTCTCAGTCCCATTGCAGAGGAACCTCTTTTCCCTTCACCGGCTCGTCTTTCACGCCGAGGATCGACTCACACCAAGGTGGCACGTGGCACAGCCCTGTGGGAAAGCCTCGTGGGAAAGCCTCGAGGGACAGCCTCGAGGGAAAGTCACAGATCCCTTGATCCACGTGACAGGAAGCGTGACACTACTGCTGCAGCTCGGGAGGAAAGCTCACGTGCATGCCCCCACTCGAGACGAGGCCTGACTCCCCTGGGGAGACTCAGAAGCACCCCAAGATCCATGGCAACACTGGAGAGGAATCCTCAGGTTCCGGCCCCCACTCCACACAAGGACTGAGGCCCCGGCATGGACGGGAGAGGAAACCCGAGAGGTCCCCTAGCCACTCGCATGGGGACTGGCCTTTCCTGAGGCCACCAGAGCGGGTCCCTGAGGTCCCCGTCGTAACTCGAGAAGACCTGCCGCAACTCGAGAAAATCCAGGAGGTTCTCCCCTCCAGGCGAGATGAGGCCCATTTCCGCTGAGGCGTCTCGAGGCTGATCACACCTCACCTCTGGAACTTCGAAAGGGTCCTTCACACCCTTGGTGCAAATCAAGAAGTTTCCCGACATACCCGTCTCCACTCGAGAGGAATCACGAGGGTCCCGCCCACATCCAGAGGAGCCCCGGGTCCGCCTCGTAGCTCGAGATGAGGGATCCTTTCCCTGCTTCGTCGGGAAAGAGATCCCGGCATTCCCGTCGCATCTCAAGAGGAGGCCCTCTCAACAGGAACGGCGAGAGGAACTTCAGGGTCGTGCCACCATTCCAAGAGTCCCCCAGATGTCTCAGTCCATTCCAGAGGAAGCTCTTTTCCCTTCACCGGCTCGTCTTTCACGCCGAGGATCGACTCACACCAAGGTGGCACGTGGCACAGCCCTGTGGGAAAGCCTCGTGGGAAAGCCTCGAGGGACAGCCTCGAGGGAAAGCCACAGATCCCTTGATCCACGTGACAGGAACCGTGACACTACTGCTGCAGCTCGGGAGGAAAGCGCACGTGCATGCCCCCACTCGAGACGAGGCCTGACTCCCCTGGGGAGACTCAGAAGCACCCCAAGATCCATGGCAACACTGGAGAGGAATCCTCAGCTTCCGGCCCCGACTCCACACAAGGACTGAGGCCCCGGCATGGATGGGAGAGGAATCCCGAGAGGTCCCCTAGCAACTCGCATGGGGACTGGCCTTTCCTGAGGCCACCAGAGCGGGTCCCTGAGGTCCCCGTCGTAACTCGAGAAGACCTGCCGCAACTCGAGAAAATCCAGGAGGTTCTCCCCTACAGGCGAGATGAGGCCCATTTCTGCTGAGGTGTCACGAGGCGGATCACACCTCACCTCTGGAACTTCGAAAGGCTCCTTCACACCCTTGCTGCAAATCAAGAAGTTCCCCGACATACCCGTCTCCACTCGAGAGGAATCACGAGGGTCCCGCCCACATCCAGTGGAGCCCCGTTTCGGCCTCGTAGCTCGAGATGAGGGATCCTTTCCCTGCTTCGTCGGGAAAGAGTTCCCGGCGTTCCCGTCGCATCTCAAGAGGAGGCCCTCTCAACAGGAACGGCGAGAGGAACTCCAGGGTCGTGCCACCTTTCCAAGAGTCCCCCAGATGTCTCAGTCCATTCCAGAGGAACCTCTTTTCCCTTCACCGGCTCGTCTTTCACGCCGAGGATCGACTCACACCAAGGTGGCACGTGGCACAGCCCTGTGGGAAAGCCTCGTGGGAAAGCCTCGAGGGACAGCCTCGAGGGAAAGCCACAGATCCCTTGATCCACGTGACAGGAAGCGTGACACTACTGCTGCAGCTCGGGAGGAAAGCGCACGTGCATGCCCCCACTCGAGACGAGGCCTGACTCCCCTGGGGAGACTCAGAAGCACCCCAAGATCCATGGCAACACTGGAGAGGAATCCTCAGGTTCCGGCCCCGACTCCACACAAGGACTGAGGCCCCGGCATGGACGGTAGAGGAATCCCGAGAGGTCCCGTAGCAACTCGCATGGGGACTGGCCTTTCCTGAGGCCACCAGAGCGGGTCCCTGAGGTCCCCGTCGTAACTCGAGAAGACCTGCCGCAACTCGAGAAAATCCAGGAGGTTCTCCCCTCCAGGCGAGATGAGGCCCATTTCCGCTGAGGCGTCTCGAGGCTGATCACACCTCACCTCTGGAACTTCGAAAGGGTCCTTCACACCCTTGGTGCAAATCAAGAAGTTTCCCGACATACCCGTCTCCAATCGAGAGGAATCACGATGGTCCCGCCCACATCCAGAGGAGCCCCGGGTCCGCCTCGTAGCTCGAGATGAGGGATCCTTTCCCTGCTTCGTCGGGAGAGAGATCCCGGCATTCCTGTCGCATCTCAAGAGGAGGCCCTCTCAACAGGAACGGCGAGAGAAACTTCAGGGTCGTGCCACCATTCCAAGAGTCCCCCAGATATCTCAGTCCATTCCAGAGGAAGTTCTTTTCCCTTCACCGGCTCGTCTTTCACGCCGAGGATCGACTCACACCAAGGTGGCACGTGGCACAGCCCTGTGGGAAAGCCTCGTGGGAAAGCCTCGAGGGACAGCCTCGAGGGAAAGTCACAGATCCCTTGATCCACGTGACAGGAAGCGTGACACTACTGCTGCAGCTCGGGAGGAAAGCGCACGTGCATGCCCCCACTCGAGACGAGCCCTGACTCCCCTGGGGAGACTCAGAAGCACCCCAAGATCCATGGCAACACTGGAGAGGAATCCTCAGGTTCCGGCCCCCACTCCACACAAGGACTGAGGCCCCGGCATGGACGGGAGAGGAATCCCGAGAGGTCCCGTAGCAACTCGCATGGGGACTGGCCTTTCCTGAGGCCACCAGAGCGGGTCCCTGAGGTCCCCGTCGTAACTCGAGAAGACCTGCCGCAACTCGAGAAAATCCAGGAGGTTCTCCCCTCCAGGCGAGATGAGGCCCATTTCTGCTGAGGTGTCACGAGGCGGATCACACCTCACCTCTGGAACTTCGAAAGGCTCCTTCACACCCTTGCTTCAAATCAAGAAGTTCCCCGACATACCCGTCTCCCCTCGAGAGGAATCACGAGGGTCCCGCCCACATCCAGAGGAGCCCCGTTTCGGCCTCGAAGCTCGAGATGAGGGATCCTGTCCCTGCTTCGTCGGGAAAGAGTTCCCGGCGTTCCCGTCGCATCTCAAGAGGAGGCCCTCTCAACAGGAACGGCGAGAGGAACTCCAGGGTCGTGCCACCTTTCCAAGAGTCCCCCAGATGTCTCAGTCCATTCCAGAGGAACCTCTTTTCCCTTCACCGGCTCGTCTTTCACGCCGAGGATCGACTCACACCAAGGTGGCACGTGGCACAGCCCTGTGGGAAAGCCTCGTGGGAAAGCCTCGAGGGACAGCCTCGAGGGAAAGCCACAGATCCCTTGATCCACGTGACAGGAAGCGTGACACTACTGCTGCAGCTCGGGAGGAAAGCGCACGTGCATGCCCCCACTCGAGACGAGGCCTGACTCCCCTGGGGAGACTCAGAAGCACCCCAAGATCCATGGCAACACTGGAGAGGAATCCTCAGGTTCCGGCCCCGACTCCACACAAGGACTGAGGCCCTGGCATGGACGGTAGAGGAATCCCGAGAGGTCCCCTAGCAACTCGCATGGGGACTGGCCTTTCCTGAGGCCACCAGAGCGGGTCCCTGAGGTCCCCGTCGTAACTCGAGAAGACCTGCCGCAACTCGAGAAAATCCAGGAGGTTCTCCCCTCCAGGCGAGATGAGGCCCATTTCCGCTGAGGCGTCTCGAGGCTGATCACACCTCACCTCTGGAACGTCGAAAGGCTCCTTCACACCCTTGGTGCAAATCAAGAAGTTTCCCGACATACCCGTCTCCACTCGAGAGGAATCACGAGGGTCCCGCCCACATCCAGAGGAGCCCCGTTTCGGCCTCGAAGCTCGAGATGAGGGATCCTTTCCCTGCTTCGTCGGGAAAGAGTTCCCGGCGTTCCCGTCGCATCTCAAGAGGAGGCCCTCTCAACAGGAACGGCGAGAGGAACTCCAGGGTCGTGCCACCATTCCAAGAGTCCCCCAGATGTCTCAGTCCATTGCAGAGGAACCTCTTTTCCCTTCACCGGCTCGTCTTTCACGCCGAGGATCGACTCACACCAAGGTGGCACGTGGCACAGCCCTGTGGGAAAGCCTCGTGGGAAAGCCTCGAGGGACAGCCTCGAGGGAAAGTCACAGATCCCTTGATCCACGTGACAGGAAGCGTGACACTACTGCTGCAGCTCGGGAGGAAAGCTCACGTGCATGCCCCCACTCGAGACGAGGCCTGACTCCCCTGGGGAGACTCAGAAGCACCCCAAGATCCATGGCAACACTGGAGAGGAATCCTCAGGTTCCGGCCCCCACTCCACACAAGGACTGAGGCCCCGGCATGGACGGGAGAGGAAACCCGAGAGGTCCCCTAGCCACTCGCATGGGGACTGGCCTTTCCTGAGGCCACCAGAGCGGGTCCCTGAGGTCCCCGTCGTAACTCGAGAAGACCTGCCGCAACTCGAGAAAATCCAGGAGGTTCTCCCCTCCAGGCGAGATGAGGCCCATTTCCGCTGAGGCGTCTCGAGGCTGATCACACCTCACCTCTGGAACTTCGAAAGGGTCCTTCACACCCTTGGTGCAAATCAAGAAGTTTCCCGACATACCCGTCTCCACTCGAGAGGAATCACGAGGGTCCCGCCCACATCCAGAGGAGCCCCGGGTCCGCCTCGTAGCTCGAGATGAGGGATCCTTTCCCTGCTTCGTCAGGAAAGAGATCCCGGCATTCCCGTCGCATCTCAAGAGGAGGCCCTCTCAACAGGAACGGCGAGAGGAACTTCAGGGTCGTGCCACCATTCCAAGAGTCCCCCAGATGTCTCAGTCCATTCCAGAGGAAGCTCTTTTCCCTTCACCGGCTCGTCTTTCACGCCGAGGATCGACTCACACCAAGGTGGCACGTGGCACAGCCCTGTGGGAAAGCCTCGTGGGAAAGCCTCGAGGGACAGCCTCGAGGGAAAGCCACAGATCCCTTGATCCACGTGACAGGAAGCGTGACACTACTGCTGCAGCTCGGGAGGAAAGCGCACGTGCATGCCCCCACTCGAGACGAGGCCTGACTCCCCTGGGGAGACTCAGAAGCACCCCAAGATCCATGGCAACACTGGAGAGGAATCCTCAGGTTCCGGCCCCGACTCCACACAAGGACTGAGGCCCCGGCATGGATGGGAGAGGAATCCCGAGAGGTCCCCTAGCAACTCGCATGGGGACTGGCCTTTCCTGAGGCCACCAGAGCGGGTCCCTGAGGTCCCCGTCGTAACTCGAGAAGACCTGCCGCAACTCGAGAAAATCCAGGAGGTTCTACCCTACAGGCGAGATGAGGCCCATTTCTGCTGAGGTGTCACGAGGCGGATCACACCTCACCTCTGGAACTTCGAAAGGCTCCTTCACACCCTTGCTGCAAATCAAGAAGTTCCCCGACATACCCGTCTCCACTCGAGAGGAATCACGAGGGTCCCGCCCACATCCAGTGGAGCCCCGTTTCGGCCTCGTAGCTCGAGATGAGGGATCCTGTCCCTGCTTCGTCGGGAAAGAGTTCCCGGCGTTCCCGTCGCATCTCAAGAGGAGGCCCTCTCAACAGGAACGGCGAGAGGAACTCCAGGGTCGTGCCACCTTTCCAAGAGTCCCCCAGATGTCTCAGTCCATTCCAGAGGAACCTCTTTTCCCTTCACCGGCTCGTCTTTCACGCCGAGGATCGACTCACACCAAGGTGGCACGTGGCACAGCCCTGTGGGAAAGCCTCGTGGGAAAGCCTCGAGGGACAGCCTCGAGGGAAAGCCACAGATCCCTTGATCCACGTGACAGGAAGCGTGACACTACTGCTGCAGCTCGGGAGGAAAGCGCACGTGCATGCCCCCACTCGAGACGAGGCCTGACTCCCCTGGGGAGACTCAGAAGCACCCCAAGATCCATGGCAACACTGGAGAGGAATCCTCAGGTTCCGGCCCCGACTCCACACAAGGACTGAGGCCCCGGCATGGACGGGAGAGGAATCCCGAGAGGTCCCGTAGCAACTCGCATGGGGACTGGCCTTTCCTGAGGCCACCAGAGCGGGTCCCTGAGGTCCCCGTCGTAACTCGAGAAGACCTGCCGCAACTCGAGAAAATCCAGGAGGTTCTCCCCTCCAGGCGAGATGAGGCCCATTTCCGCTGAGGCGTCTCGAGGCTGATCACACCTCACCTCTGGAACTTCGAAAGGCTCCTTCACACCCTTGCTGCAAATCAAGAAGTTCCCCGACATACCCGTCTCCACTCGAGAGGAATCACGAGGGTCCCGCCCACATCCAGTGGAGCCCCGTTTCGGCCTCGTAGCTCGAGATGAGGGATCCTGTCCCTGCTTCGTCGGGAAAGAGTTCCCGGCGTTCCCGTCGCATCTCAAGAGGAGGCCCTCTCAACAGGAACGGCGAGAGGAACTCCAGGGTCGTGCCACCTTTCCAAGAGTCCCCCAGATGTCTCAGTCCATTCCAGAGGAACCTCTTTTCCCTTCACCGGCTCGTCTTTCACGCCGAGGATCGACTCACACCAAGGTGGCACGTGGCACAGCCCTGTGGGAAAGCCTCGTGGGAAAGCCTCGAGGGACAGCCTCGAGGGAAAGCCACAGATCCCTTGATCCACGTGACAGGAAGCGTGACACTACTGCTGCAGCTCGGGAGGAAAGCGCACGTGCATGCCCCCACTCGAGACGAGGCCTGACTCCCCTGGGGAGACTCAGAAGCACCCCAAGATCCATGGCAACACTGGAGAGGAATCCTCAGGTTCCGGCCCCGACTCCACACAAGGACTGAGGCCCCGGCATGGACGGTAGAGGAAT
Organism: Budorcas taxicolor; assembly: GCF_023091745.1. NCBI lineage: Eukaryota > Metazoa > Chordata > Mammalia > Artiodactyla > Bovidae > Budorcas > Budorcas taxicolor. Next base: position 57,404 of record NW_026291882.1, read on the forward strand.
CCCGAGAGGTCCCCTAGCAACTCGCATGGGGACTGGCCTTTCCTGAGGCCACCAGAGCGGGTCCCTGAGGTCCCCATCGTAACTCGAGAAGACCTGCCGCAACTCGAGAAAATCCAGGAGGTTCTCCCCTCCAGGCGAGATGAGGCCCATTTCCGCTGAGGCATCTCGAGGCTGATCACACCTCACCTCTGGAACTTCGAAAGGCTCCTTCACACCCTTGGTGCAAATCAAGAAGTTCCCCGACATACCCGTCTCCACTCGAGAGGAATCACGAGGGTCCCGCCCACATCCAGAGGAGCCCCGTTTCCGCCTCGTAGCTCGAGATGAGGGATCCTTTCCCTGCTTCGTCGGGAAAGAGTTCCCGGCGTTCCCGTCGCATCTCAAGAGGAGGCCCTCTCAACAGGAACGGCGAGAGGAACTCCAGGGTCGTGCCAGCATTCCAAGAGTCCCCCAGATGTCTCAGTCCATTCCAGAGGAACCTCTTTTCCCTTCACCGGATCGTCTTTCAAGCCGAGGATCGACTCACACCAAGGTGGCACGTGGCACAGCCCTGTGGGAAAGCCTCGTGGGAAAGCCTCGAGGGACAGCCTCGAGGGAAAGCCACAGATCCCTTGATCCACGTGACAGGAAGCGTGACACTACTGCTGCAGCTCGGGAGGAAAGCACACGTGCATGCCCCCACTCGAGACGAGGCCTGACTCCCCTGGGGAGACTCAGAAGCACCCCAAGATCCATGGCAACACTGGAGAGGAATCCTCAGGTTCCGGCCCCGACTCCACACAAGGACTGAGGCCCCGGCATGGACGGGAGAGGAATCCCGAGAGGTCCCGTAGCAACTCGCATGGGGACTGGCCTTTCCTGAGGCCACCAGAGCGGGTCCCTGAGGTCCCCGTCGTAACTCGAGAAGACCTGCCGCAACTCGAGAAAATCCAGGAGGTTCTCCCCTCCAGGCGAGATGAGGCCCATTTCTGCTGAGGTGTCACGAGGCGGGTCACACCTCACCTCTGGAACTTCGAAAGGCTCCTTCACACCCTTGCTGCAAATCAAGAAGTTCCCCGACATACCCGTCTCCACTCGAGAGGAATCACGAGGGTCCCGCCCACATCCAGTGGAGCCCCGTTTCGGCCTCGTAGCTCGAGATGAGGGATCCTGTCCCTGCTTCGTGGGGAAAGAGTTCCCGGCGTTCCCGTCGCATCTCAGGAGGAGGCCCTCTCAACAGGAACGGCGAGAGGAACTCCAGGGTCGTGCCACCTTTCCAAGAGTCCCCCAGATGTCTCAGTCCATTGCAGAGGAACCTCTTTTCCCTTCACCGGCTCGTCTTTCACGCCGAGGATCGACTCACACCAAGGTGGCACGTGGCACAGCCCTGTGGGAAAGCCTCGTGGGAAAGCCTCGAGGGACAGCCTCGAGGGAAAGCCACAGATCCCTTGATCCACGTGACAGGAAGCGTGACACTACTGCTGCAGCTCGGGAGGAAAGCGCACGTGCATGCCCCCACTCGAGACGAGGCCTGACTCCCCTGGGGAGACTCAGAAGCACCCCAAGATCCATGGCAACACTGGAGAGGAATCCTCAGGTTCCGGCCCCGACTCCACACAAGGACTGAGGCCCCGGCATGGACGGGAGAGGAATCCCGAGAGGTCCCGTAGCAACTCGCATGGGGACTGGCCTTTCCTGAGGCCACCAGAGCGGGTCCCTGAGGTCCCCGTCGTAACTCGAGAAGACCTGCCGCAACTCGAGAAAATCCAGGAGGTTCTCCCCTCCAGGCGAGATGAGGCCCATTTCCGCTGAGGCGTCTCGAGGCTGATCACACCTCACCTTTGGAACTTCGAAAGGCTCCTTCACACCCTTGCTGCAAATCAAGAAGTTCCCCGACATACCCGTCTCCACTCGAGAGGAATCACGAGGGTCCCGCCCACATCCAGTGGAGCCCCGTTTCGGCCTCGTAGCTCGAGATGAGGGATCCTGTCCCTGCTTCGTCGGGAAAGAGTTCCCGGCGTTCCCGTCGCATCTCAAGAGGAGGCCCTCTCAACAGGAACGGCGAGAGGAACTCCAGGGTCGTGCCACCTTTCCAAGAGTCCCCCAGATGTCTCAGTCCATTCCAGAGGAACCTCTTTTCCCTTCACCGGCTCGTCTTTCACGCCGAGGATCGACTCACACCAAGGTGGCACGTGGCACAGCCCTGTGGGAAAGCCTCGTGGGAAAGCCTCGAGGGACAGCCTCGAGGGAAAGCCACAGATCCCTTGATCCACGTGACAGGAAGCGTGACACTACTGCTGCAGCTCGGGAGGAAAGCGCACGTGCATGCCCCCACTCGAGACGAGGCCTGACTCCCCTGGGGAGACTCAGAAGCACCCCAAGATCCATGGCAACACTGGAGAGGAATCCTCAGGTTCCGGCCCCGACTCCACACAAGGACTGAGGCCCCGGCATGGACGGTAGAGGAATCCCGAGAAGTCCCCTAGCAACTCGCATGGGGACTGGCCTTTCCTGAGGCCACCAGAGCGGGTCCCTGAGGTCCCCATCGTAACTCGAGAAGACCTGCCGCAACTCGAGAAAATCCAGGAGGTTCTCCCCTCCAGGCGAGATGAGGCCCATTTCCGCTGAGGCATCTCGAGGCTGATCACACCTCACCTCTGGAACTTCGAAAGGCTCCTTCACACCCTTGGTGCAAATCAAGAAGTTCCCCGACATACCCGTCTCCACTCGAGAGGAATCACGAGGGTCCCGCCCACATCCAGAGGAGCCCCGTTTCCGCCTCGTAGCTCGAGATGAGGGATCCTTTCCCTGCTTCGTCGGGAAAGAGTTCCCGGCGTTCCCGTCGCATCTCAAGAGGAGGCCCTCTCAACAGGAACGGCGAGAGGAACTCCAGGGTCGTGCCAGCATTCCAAGAGTCCCCCAGATGTCTCAGTCCATTCCAGAGGAACCTCTTTTCCCTTCACCGGATCGTCTTTCAAGCCGAGGATCGACTCACACCAAGGTGGCACGTGGCACAGCCCTGTGGGAAAGCCTCGTGGGAAAGCCTCGAGGGACAGCCTCGAGGGAAAGCCACAGATCCCTTGATCCACGTGACAGGAAGCGTGACACTACTGCTGCAGCTCGGGAGGAAAGCACACGTGCATGCCCCCACTCGAGACGAGGCCTGACTCCCCTGGGGAGACTCAGAAGCACCCCAAGATCCATGGCAACACTGGAGAGGAATCCTCAGGTTCCGGCCCCGACTCCACACAAGGACTGAGGCCCCGGCATGGACGGGAGAGGAATCCCGAGAGGTCCCCTAGCAACTCGCATGGGGACTGGCCTTTCCTGAGGCCACCAGAGCGGGTCCCTGAGGTCCCCGTCGTAACTCGAGAAGACCTGCCGCAACTCGAGAAAATCCAGGAGGTTCTCCCCTCCAGGCGAGATGAGGCCCATTTCTGCTGAGGTGTCACGAGGCGGGTCACACCTCACCTCTGGAACTTCGAAAGGCTCCTTCACACCCTTGCTGCAAATCAAGAAGTTCCCCGACATACCCGTCTCCACTCGAGAGGAATCACGAGGGTCCCGCCCACATCCAGTGGAGCCCCGTTTCGGCCTCGTAGCTCGAGATGAGGGATCCTGTCCCTGCTTCGTGGGGAAAGAGTTCCCGGCGTTCCCGTCGCATCTCAGGAGGAGGCCCTCTCAACAGGAACGGCGAGAGGAACTCCAGGGTCGTGCCACCTTTCCAAGAGTCCCCCAGATGTCTCAGTCCATTGCAGAGGAACCTCTTTTCCCTTCACCGGCTCGTCTTTCACGCCGAGGATCGACTCACACCAAGGTGGCACGTGGCACAGCCCTGTGGGAAAGCCTCGTGGGAAAGCCTCGAGGGACAGCCTCGAGGGAAAGCCACAGATCCCTTGATCCACGTGACAGGAAGCGTGACACTACTGCTGCAGCTCGGGAGGAAAGCGCACGTGCATGCCCCCACTCGAGACGAGGCCTGACTCCCCTGGGGAGACTCAGAAGCACCCCAAGATCCATGGCAACACTGGAGAGGAATCCTCAGGTTCCGGCCCCGACTCCACACAAGGACTGAGGCCCCGGCATGGACGGGAGAGGAATCCCGAGAGGTCCCGTAGCAACTCGCATGGGGACTGGCCTTTCCTGAGGCCACCAGAGCGGGTCCCTGAGGTCCCCGTCGTAACTCGAGAAGACCTGCCGCAACTCGAGAAAATCCAGGAGGTTCTCCCCTCCAGGCGAGATGAGGCCCATTTCCGCTGAGGCGTCTCGAGGCTGATCACACCTCACCTCTGGAACTTCGAAAGGCTCCTTCACACCCTTGCTGCAAATCAAGAAGTTCCCCGACATACCCGTCTCCACTCGAGAGGAATCACGAGGGTCCCGCCCACATCCAGTGGAGCCCCGTTTCGGCCTCGTAGCTCGAGATGAGGGATCCTGTCCCTGCTTCGTCGGGAAAGAGTTCCCGGCGTTCCCGTCGCATCTCAAGAGGAGGCCCTCTCAACAGGAACGGCGAGAGGAACTCCAGGGTCGTGCCACCTTTCCAAGAGTCCCCCAGATGTCTCAGTCCATTCCAGAGGAACCTCTTTTCCCTTCACCGGCTCGTCTTTCACGCCGAGGATCGACTCACACCAAGGTGGCACGTGGCACAGCCCTGTGGGAAAGCCTCGTGGGAAAGCCTCGAGGGACAGCCTCGAGGGAAAGCCACAGATCCCTTGATCCACGTGACAGGAAGCGTGACACTACTGCTGCAGCTCGGGAGGAAAGCGCACGTGCATGCCCCCACTCGAGACGAGGCCTGACTCCCCTGGGGAGACTCAGAAGCACCCCAAGATCCATGGCAACACTGGAGAGGAATCCTCAGGTTCCGGCCCCGACTCCACACAAGGACTGAGGCCCCGGCATGGACGGTAGAGGAATCCCGAGAGGTCCCCTAGCAACTCGCATGGGGACTGGCCTTTCCTGAGGCCACCAGAGCGGGTCCCTGAGGTCCCCATCGTAACTCGAGAAGACCTGCCGCAACTCGAGAAAATCCAGGAGGTTCTCCCCTCCAGGCGAGATGAGGCCCATTTCCGCTGAGGCATCTCGAGGCTGATCACACCTCACCTCTGGAACTTCGAAAGGCTCCTTCACACCCTTGGTGCAAATCAAGAAGTTCCCCGACATACCCGTCTCCACTCGAGAGGAATCACGAGGGTCCCGCCCACATCCAGAGGAGCCCCGTTTCCGCCTCGTAGCTCGAGATGAGGGATCCTTTCCCTGCTTCGTCGGGAAAGAGTTCCCGGCGTTCCCGTCGCATCTCAAGAGGAGGCCCTCTCAACAGGAACGGCGAGAGGAACTCCAGGGTCGTGCCAGCATTCCAAGAGTCCCCCAGATGTCTCAGTCCATTCCAGAGGAACCTCTTTTCCCTTCACCGGATCGTCTTTCAAGCCGAGGATCGACTCACACCAAGGTGGCACGTGGCACAGCCCTGTGGGAAAGCCTCGTGGGAAAGCCTCGAGGGACAGCCTCGAGGGAAAGCCACAGATCCCTTGATCCACGTGACAGGAAGCGTGACACTACTGCTGCAGCTCGGGAGGAAAGCACACGTGCATGCCCCCACTCGAGACGAGGCCTGACTCCCCTGGGGAGACTCAGAAGCACCCCAAGATCCATGGCAACACTGGAGAGGAATCCTCAGGTTCCGGCCCCGACTCCACACAAGGACTGAGGCCCCGGCATGGACGGGAGAGGAATCCCGAGAGGTCCCGTAGCAACTCGCATGGGGACTGGCCTTTCCTGAGGCCACCAGAGCGGGTCCCTGAGGTCCCCGTCGTAACTCGAGAAGACCTGCCGCAACTCGAGAAAATCCAGGAGGTTCTCCCCTCCAGGCGAGATGAGGCCCATTTCTGCTGAGGTGTCACGAGGCGGGTCACACCTCACCTCTGGAACTTCGAAAGGCTCCTTCACACCCTTGCTGCAAATCAAGAAGTTCCCCGACATACCCGTCTCCACTCGAGAGGAATCACGAGGGTCCCGCCCACATCCAGTGGAGCCCCGTTTCGGCCTCGTAGCTCGAGATGAGGGATCCTGTCCCTGCTTCGTGGGGAAAGAGTTCCCGGCGTTCCCGTCGCATCTCAGGAGGAGGCCCTCTCAACAGGAACGGCGAGAGGAACTCCAGGGTCGTGCCACCTTTCCAAGAGTCCCCCAGATGTCTCAGTCCATTGCAGAGGAACCTCTTTTCCCTTCACCGGCTCGTCTTTCACGCCGAGGATCGACTCACACCAAGGTGGCACGTGGCACAGCCCTGTGGGAAAGCCTCGTGGGAAAGCCTCGAGGGACAGCCTCGAGGGAAAGCCACAGATCCCTTGATCCACGTGACAGGAAGCGTGACACTACTGCTGCAGCTCGGGAGGAAAGCGCACGTGCATGCCCCCACTCGAGACGAGGCCTGACTCCCCTGGGGAGACTCAGAAGCACCCCAAGATCCATGGCAACACTGGAGAGGAATCCTCAGGTTCCGGCCCCGACTCCACACAAGGACTGAGGCCCCGGCATGGACGGGAGAGGAATCCCGAGAGGTCCCGTAGCAACTCGCATGGGGACTGGCCTTTCCTGAGGCCACCAGAGCGGGTCCCTGAGGTCCCCGTCGTAACTCGAGAAGACCTGCCGCAACTCGAGAAAATCCAGGAGGTTCTCCCCTCCAGGCGAGATGAGGCCCATTTCCGCTGAGGCGTCTCGAGGCTGATCACACCTCACCTTTGGAACTTCGAAAGGCTCCTTCACACCCTTGCTGCAAATCAAGAAGTTCCCCGACATACCCGTCTCCACTCGAGAGGAATCACGAGGGTCCCGCCCACATCCAGTGGAGCCCCGTTTCGGCCTCGTAGCTCGAGATGAGGGATCCTGTCCCTGCTTCGTCGGGAAAGAGTTCCCGGCGTTCCCGTCGCATCTCAAGAGGAGGCCCTCTCAACAGGAACGGCGAGAGGAACTCCAGGGTCGTGCCACCTTTCCAAGAGTCCCCCAGATGTCTCAGTCCATTCCAGAGGAACCTCTTTTCCCTTCACCGGCTCGTCTTTCACGCCGAGGATCGACTCCCACCAAGGTGGCACGTGGCACAGCCCTGTGGGAAAGCCTCGTGGGAAAGCCTCGAGGGACAGCCTCGAGGGAAAGCCACAGATCCCTTGATCCACGTGACAGGAAGCGTGACACTACTGCTGCAGCTCGGGAGGAAAGCGCACGTGCATGCCCCCACTCGAGACGAGGCCTGACTCCCCTGGGGAGACTCAGAAGCACCCCAAGATCCATGGCAACACTGGAGAGGAATCCTCAGGTTCCGGCCCCGACTCCACACAAGGACTGAGGCCCCGGCATGGACGGTAGAGGAATCCCGAGAAGTCCCCTAGCAACTCGCATGGGGACTGGCCTTTCCTGAGGCCACCAGAGCGGGTCCCTGAGGTCCCCATCGTAACTCGAGAAGACCTGCCGCAACTCGAGAAAATCCAGGAGGTTCTCCCCTCCAGGCGAGATGAGGCCCATTTCCGCTGAGGCATCTCGAGGCTGATCACACCTCACCTCTGGAACTTCGAAAGGCTCCTTCACACCCTTGGGGCAAATCAAGAAGTTCCCCGACATACCCGTCTCCACTCGAGAGGAATCACGAGGGTCCCGCCCACATCCAGAGGAGCCCCGGGTCCGCCTCGTAGCTCGAGATGAGGGATCCTTTCCCTGCTTCGTCGGGAAAGAGTTCCCGGCGTTCCCGTCGCATCTCAAGAGGAGGCCCTCTCAACAGGAACGGCGAGAGGAACTCCAGGGTCGTGCCACCTTTCCAAGAGTCCCCCAGATGTCTCAGTCCATTCCAGAGGAACCTCTTTTCCCTTCACCGGCTCGTCTTTCACGCCGAGGATCGACTCACACCAAGGTGGCACGTGGCACAGCCCTGTGGGAAAGCCTCGTGGGAAAGCCTCGAGGGACAGCCTCGAGGGAAAGCCACAGATCCCTTGATCCACGTGACAGGAAGCGTGACACTACTGCTGCAGCTCGGGAGGAAAGCGCACGTGCATGCCCCCACTCGAGACGAGGCCTGACTCCCCTGGGGAGACTCAGAAGCACCCCAAGATCCATGGCAACACTGGAGAGGAATCCTCAGGTTCCGGCCCCGACTCCACACAAGGACTGAGGCCCCGGCATGGACGGGAGAGGAATCCCGAGAGGTCCCCTAGCAACTCGCATGGGGACTGGCCTTTCCTGAGGCCACCAGAGCGGGTCCCTGAGGTCCCCGTCGTAACTCGAGAAGACCTGCCGCAACTCGAGAAAATCCAGGAGGTTCTCCCCTCCAGGCGAGATGAGGCCCATTTCCGCTGAGGCGTCTCGAGGCTGATCACACCTCACCTCTGGAACGTCGAAAGGCTCCTTCACACCCTTGGTGCAAATCAAGAAGTTTCCCGACATACCCGTCTCCACTCGAGAGGAATCACGAGGGTCCCGCCCACATCCAGAGGAGCCCCGTTTCCGCCTCGTAGCTCGAGATGAGGGATCCTTTCCCTGCTTCGTCGGGAAAGAGTTCCCGGCGTTCCCGTCGCATCTCAAGAGGAGGCCCTCTCAACAGGAACGGCGAGAGGAACTCCAGGGTCGTGCCACCATTCCAAGAGTCCCCCAGATGTCTCAGTCCATTGCAGAGGAACCTCTTTTCCCTTCACCGGCTCGTCTTTCACGCCGAGGATCGACTCACACCAAGGTGGCACGTGGCACAGCCCTGTGGGAAAGCCTCGTGGGAAAGCCTCGAGGGACAGCCTCGAGGGAAAGTCACAGATCCCTTGATCCACGTGACAGGAAGCGTGACACTACTGCTGCAGCTCGGGAGGAAAGCTCACGTGCATGCCCCCACTCGAGACGAGGCCTGACTCCCCTGGGGAGACTCAGAAGCACCCCAAGATCCATGGCAACACTGGAGAGGAATCCTCAGGTTCCGGCCCCCACTCCACACAAGGACTGAGGCCCCGGCATGGACGGGAGAGGAAACCCGAGAGGTCCCCTAGCCACTCGCATGGGGACTGGCCTTTCCTGAGGCCACCAGAGCGGGTCCCTGAGGTCCCCGTCGTAACTCGAGAAGACCTGCCGCAACTCGAGAAAATCCAGGAGGTTCTCCCCTCCAGGCGAGATGAGGCCCATTTCTGCTGAGGTGTCACGAGGCGGATCACACCTCACCTCTGGAACTTCGAAAGGCTCCTTCACACCCTTGCTGCAAATCAAGAAGTTCCCCGACATACCCGTCTCCACTCGAGAGGAATCACGAGGGTCCCGCCCACATCCAGTGGAGCCCCGTTTCGGCCTCGTAGCTCGAGATGAGGGATCCTGTCCCTGCTTCGTCGGGAAAGAGTTCCCGGCGTTCCCGTCGCATCTCAAGAGGAGGCCCTCTCAACAGGAACGGCGAGAGGAACTCCAGGGTCGTGCCACCTTTCCAAGAGTCCCCCAGATGTCTCAGTCCATTCCAGAGGAACCTCTTTTCCCTTCACCGGCTCGTCTTTCACGCCGAGGATCGACTCACACCAAGGTGGCACGTGGCACAGCCCTGTGGGAAAGCCTCGTGGGAAAGCCTCGAGGGACAGCCTCGAGGGAAAGCCACAGATCCCTTGATCCATGTGACAGGAAGCGTGACACTACTGCTGCAGCTCGGGAGGAAAGCGCACGTGCATGCCCCCACTCGAGACGAGGCCTGACTCCCCTGGGGAGACTCAGAAGCACCCCAAGATCCATGGCAACACTGGAGAGGAGTCCTCAGGTTCCGGCCCCGACTCCACACAAGGACTGAGGCCCCGGCATGGACGGGAGAGGAATCCCGAGAGGTCCCGTAGCAACTCGCATGGGGACTGGCCTTTCCTGAGGCCACCAGAGCGGGTCCCTGAGGTCCCCGTCGTAACTCGAGAAGACCTGCCGCAACTCGAGAAAATCCAGGAGGTTCTCCCCTCCAGGCGAGATGAGGCCCATTTACGCTGAGGTGTCTCGAGGCTGATCACACCTCACCTCTGGAACTTCGAAAGGCTCCTTCACACCCTTGCTGCAAATCAAGAAGTTCCCCGACATACCCGTCTCCACTCGAGAGGAATCACGAGGGTCCCGCCCACATCCAGTGGAGCCCCGTTTCGGCCTCATAGCTCGAGATGAGGGATCCTGTCCCTGCTTCGTCGGGAAAGAGTTCCCGGCGTTCCCGTCGCATCTCAAGAGGAGGCCCTCTCAACAGGAACGGCGAGAGGAACTCCAGGGTCGTGCCACCTTTCCAAGAGTCCCCCAGATGTCTCAGTCCATTCCAGAGGAACCTCTTTTCCCTTCACCGGCTCGTCTTTCACGCCGAGGATCGACTCACACCAAGGTGGCACGTGGCACAGCCCTGTGGGAAAGCCTCGTGGGAAAGCCTCGAGGGACAGCCTCGAGGGAAAGCCACAGATCCCTTGATCCACGTGACAGGAAGCGTGACACTACTGCTGCAGCTCGGGAGGAAAGCGCACGTGAATGCCCCCACTCGAGACGAGGCCTGACTCCTCTGGGGAGACTCAGAAGCACCCCAAGATCCATGGCAACACTGGAGAGGAATCCTCAGGTTCCGGCCCCGACTCCACACAAGGACTGAGGCCCCGGCATGGACGGGAGAGGAATCCCGAGAGGTCCCCTAGCAACTCGCATGGGGACTGGCCTTTCCTGAGGCCACCAGAGCGGGTCCCTGAGGTCCCCGTCGTAACTCGAGAAGACCTGCCGCAACTCGAGAAAATCCAGGAGGTTCTCCCCTCCAGGCGAGATGAGGCCCATTTCCGCTGAGGCGTCTCGAGGCTGATCACACCTCACCTCTGGAACTTCGAAAGGCTCCTTCACACCCTTGGGGCAAATCAAGAAGTTCCCCGACATACCCGTCTCCACTCGAGAGGAATCACGAGGGTCCCGCCCACATCCAGAGGAGCCCCGGGTCCGCCTCGTAGCTCGAGATGAGGGATCCTTTCCCTGCTTCGTCGGGAAAGAGATCCCGGCGTTCCCGTCGCATCTCAAGAGGAGGCCCTCTCAACAGGAACGGCGAGAGGAACTTCAGGGTCGTGCCACCATTCCAAGAGTCCCCCAGATGTCTCAGTCCATTCCAGAGGAAGCTCTTTTCCCTTCACCGGCTCGTCTTTCACGCCGAGGATCGACTCACACCAAGGTGGCACGTGGCACAGCCCTGTGGGAAAGCCTCGTGGGAAAGCCTCGAGGGACAGCCTCGAGGGAAAGCCACAGATCCATTGATCCACGTGACAGGAAGCGTGACACTACTGCTGCAGCTCGGGAGGAAAGCACACGTGCATGCCCCCAATCGAGACGAGGCCTGACTCCCCTGGGGAGACTCAGAAGCACCCCAAGATCCATGGCAACACTGGAGAGGAATCCTCAGGTTCCGGCCCCGACTCCACACAAGGACTGAGGCCCCGGCATGGACGGGAGAGGAATCCCGAGAGGTCCCCTAGCAACTCGCATGGGGACTGGCCTTTCCTGAGGCCACCAGAGCGGGTCCCTGAGGTCCCCGTCGTAACTCGAGAAGACCTGCAGCAACTCGAGAAAATCCAGGAGGTTCTCCCCTCCAGGCGAGATGAGGCCCATTTCCGCTGAGGCTTCTCGAGGCTGATCACACCTCACCTCTGGAACTTCGAAAGGCTCCTTCACACCCTTGCTGCAAATCAAGAAGTTCCCCGACATACCCGTCTCCACTCGAGAGGAATCACGAGGGTCCCGCCCACATCCAGAGGAGCCCCGGGTCCGCCTCGTAGCTCGAGATGAGGGATCCTTTCCCTGCTTCGTCGGGAAAGTGTTCCCGGCGTTCCCGTCGCATCTCAAGAGGAGGCCCTATCAACAGGAACGGCGAGAGGAACTCCAGGGTCGTGCCACCATTCCAAGAGTCCCCCAGATGTCTCAGTCCATTCCAGAGGAACCTCTTTTCCCTTCACCGGCTCGTCTTTCACGCCGAGGATCGACTCACACCAAGGTGGCACGTGGCACAGCCCTGTGGGAAAGCCTCGTGGGAAAGCCTCGAGGGACAGCCTCGAGGGAAAGCCACAGATCCCTTGATCCACGTGACAGGAAGCGTGACACTACTGCTGCAGCTCGGGAGGAAAGCGCACGTGCATGCCCCCACTCGAGACGAGGCCTGACTCCCCTGGGGAGACTCAGAAGCACCCCAAGATCCATGGCAACACTGGAGAGGAATCCTCAGGTTCCGGCCCCGACTCCACACAAGGACTGAGGCCCCGGCATGGACGGGAGAGGAATCCCGAGAGGTCCCCTAGCAACTCGCATGGGGACTGGCCTTTCCTGAGGCCACCAGAGCGGGTCCCTGAGGTCCCCGTCGTAACTCGAGAAGACCTGCCGCAACTTGAGAAAATCCAGGAGGTTCTCCCCTCCAGGCGAGATGAGGCCCATTTCTGCTGAGGTGTCACGAGGCGGATCACACCTCACCTCTGGAACTTCGAAAGGCTCCTTCACACCCTTGCTGCAAATCAAGAAGTTCCCCGACATACCGTCTCCACTCAAGAGGAATCACGAGGGTCCCGCCCACATCCAGACGAGCCCCGTTTCGGCCTCGAAGCTCGAGATGAGTGATCCTGTCCCTGCTTCGTCGGGAAAGAGTTCCCGGCGTTCCCGTCGCATCTCAAGAGGAGGCCCTCTCAACAGGAACGGCGAGAGGAACTCCAGGGTCGTGCCACCTTTCCAAGAGTCCCCCAGATGTCTCAGTCCATTCCAGAGGAACCTCTTTTCCCTTCACCGGCTCGTCTTTCACGCCGAGGATCGACTCACACCAAGGTGGCACGTGGCACAGCCCTGTGGGAAAGCCTCGTGGGAAAGCCTCGAGGGACAGCCTCGAGGGAAAGCCACAGATCCCTTGATCCACGTGACAGGAAGCGTGACACTACTGCTGCAGCTCGGGAGGAAAGCGCACGTGCATGCCCCCACTCGAGACGAGGCCTGACTCCCCGGGGGAGACTCAGAAGCACCCCAAGATCCATGGCAACACTGGAGAGGAATCCTCAGGTTCCGGCCCCGACTCCACACAAGGACTGAGGCCCCGGCATGGACGGGAGAGGAATCCCGAGAGGTCCCCTAGCAACTCGCATGGGGACTGGCCTTTTCTGAGGCCACCAGAGCGGGTCCCTGAGGTCCCCGTCATAACTCGAGAAGACCTGCCGCAACTCGAGAAAATCCAGGAGGTTCTCCCCTCCAGGCGAGATGAGGCCCATTTCTGCTGAGGTGTCACGAGGCGGATCACACCTCACCTCTGGAACTTCGAAAGGCTCCTTCACACCCTTGCTGCAAATCAAGAAGTTCCCCGACATACCCGTCTCCACTCAAGAGGAATCACGAGGGTCCCGCCCACATCCAGAGGAGCCCCGTTTCGGTCTCGTAGCTCGAGATGAGTGATCCTGTCCCTGCTTCGTCGGGAAAGAGTTCCCGGCGTTCCCGTCGCATCTCAAGAGGAGGCCCTCTCAACAGGAACGGCGAGAGGAACTCCAGGGTCGTGCCACCTTTCCAAGAGTCCCCCAGATGTCTCAGTCCATTCCAGAGGAACCTCTTTTCCCTTCACCGGCTCGTCTTTCACGCCGAGGATCGACTCACACCAAGGTGGCACGTGGCACAGCCCTGTGGGAAAGCCTCGTGGGAAAGCCTCGAGGGACAGCCTCGAGGGAAAGCCACAGATGCCTTGATCCACGTGACAGGAAGCGTGACACTACTGCTGCAGCTCGGGAGGAAAGCGCACGTGCATGCCCCCACTCGAGACGAGGCCTGACTCCCCTGGGGAGACTCAGAAGCACCCCAAGATCCATGGCAACACTGGAGAGGAATCCTCAGGTTCCGGGCCCGACTCCACACAAGGACTGAGGCCCCGGCATGGACGGGAGAAGAATACAGAGAGGTCCCCTAGCAACTCGCATGGGGACTGGCCTTTCCTGAGGCCACCAGAGCGGGTACCTTAGGTCCCCATCGTAACTCGAGAAGACCTGCCCCAACTCGAGAAAATCCAGGAGGTTCTCCCCTCCAGGCGAGATGAGGCCCATTTCCGCTGAGGCGACTCGAGGCTGATCACACCTCACCTCTGGAACTTCGAAAGGGTCCTTCACACCCTTGGTGCAAATCAAGAAGTTTGCCGACATACCCGTCTCCACTCGAGAGGAATCACGAGGGTCCCGCCCACATCCAGAGGAGCCCCGGGTCCGCCTCGTACCTGGAGATGAGGGATCCTTTCCCTGCTTCGTCGGGAAAGAGATCCCGGCATTCCCGTCGCATCTCAAGAGGAGGCCCTCTCAACAGGAACGGCGAGAGGAACTTCAGGGTCGTGCCACCATTCCAAGAGTCCCCCAGATGTCTCACTCCATTCCAGCGGAAGCTCTTTTCCCTTCACCGGCTCGTCTTTCACGCCGAGGATCGACTCACACCAAGGTGGCACGTGGCACAGCCCTGTGGGAAAGCCTCGTGGGAAAGCCTCGAGGGACAGCCTCGAGGGAAAGCCACAGATCCCTTGATCCACGTGACAGGAAGCGTGACACTACTGCTGCAGCTCGGGAGGAAAGCGCACGTGCATGCCCCCACTCGAGACGAGGCCTGACTCCCCTGGGGAGACTCAGAAGCACCCCAAGATCCATGGCAACACTGGAGAGGAATCCTCAGGTTCCGGGCCCGACTCCACACAAGGACTGAGGCCCCGGCATGGAAGGGAGAGGAAACCCGAGAGGTCCCCTAGCCACTCGCATGGGGACTGGCCTTTCCTGAGGCCACCAGAGCGGGTCCCTGAGGTCCCCGTCGTAACTCGAGAAAACCTGCCGCAACTCGAGAAAATCCAGGAGGTTCTCCCCTCCAGGCGAGATGACGCCCATTTCCGCTGAGGCGTCTCGAGGCTGATCACACCACACCTCTGGAACTTCGAAAGGGTCCTTCACACCCTTGCTGCAAATCAAGAAGTTTCCCGACATACCCGTCTCCACTCGAGAGGAATCACGAGGGTCCCGCCCACATCCAGAGGAGCCCCGGGTCCGCCTCGTAGCTCGAGATGAGGGATCCTTTCCCTGCTTCGTCGGGAAAGAGATCCCGGCATTCCCGTCGCATCTCAAGAGGAGGCCCTCTCAACAGGAACGGTGAGAGGAACTTCAGGGTCGTGCCACCATTCCAAGAGTCCCCCAGATGTCTCAGTCCATTCCAGAGGAAGCTCTTTTCCCTTCACCGGCTCGTCTTTCACGCCGAGGATCGACTCACACCAAGGTGGCACGTGGCACAGCCCTGTGGGAAAGCCTCGTGGGAAAGCCTCGAGGGACAGCCTCGAGGGAAAGCCACAGATCCCTTGATCCACGTGACAGGAAGCGTGACACTACTGCTGCATCTCGGGAGGAAAGCGCACGTTCATGCCCCCACTCGAGACGAGGCCTGACTCCCATGGGGAGACTCAGAAGCACCCCAAGATCCATGGCAACACTGGAGAGGAATCCTCAGGTTCCGGCCCCGACTCCACACAAGGACTGAGGCCCCGGCATGGACGGGAGAGGAATCCCGAGAGGTCCCCTAGCAACTCGCATGGGGACTGGCCTTTCCTGAGGCCACCAGAGGGGGTCCATGAGGTCCCCGTCGTAACTCGAGAAGACCTGCCACAACTCGAGAAAATCCAGGAGGTTCTCCCATCCAGGCGAGATGAGGCCCATTTCTGCTGAGGTGTCACGAGGCGGATCACACCTCACCTCTGGAACTTCGAAAGGCTCCTTCACACCCTTGCTGCAAATCAAGAAGTTCCCCGACATACCCGTCTCCACTCAAGAGGATTCACGAGGGTCCCGCCCACATCCAGAGGAGCCCCGTTTCGGCCTCGTAGCTCGAGATGAGGGATCCTGTCCCTGCTTCGTCGGGAAAGAGTTCCCGGCGTTCCCGTCGCATCTCAAGAGGAGGCCCTCTCAACAGGAACGGCGAGAGGAACTCCAGGGTCGTGCCACCTTTCCAAGAGTCCCCCAGATGTCTCAGTTCATTCCAGAGGAACCTCTTTTCCCTTCACCGGCTCGTCTTTCACGCCGAGGATCGACTCACACCAAGGTGGCACGTGGCACAGCCCTGTGGGAAAGCCTCATGGGAAAGCCTCGGGGGACAGCCTCGAGGGAAAGCCACAGATCCTTTGATCCACGTGACAGGAAGCGTGACACTACTGCTGCAGCTTGGGAGGAAAGCGCACGTGCATGCCCCCACTCGAGACGAGGCCTGACTCCCCTGGGGAAACTCAGAAGCACACCAAGATCCATGGCAACACTGGAGAGGAATTCTCAGGTTCCGGCCCCGACTCCACACAAGGACTGAGGCCCCGGCATGGACGGTAGAGGAATCCCGAGAGGTCCCCTAGCAACTCGCATGGGGACTGGCCTTTCCTGAGGCCACCAGGGCGTGTCCCTGAGGTCCCCGTCGTAACTCGAGAAGACCTGCCGCAACTCGAGAAAATCCAGGAGGTTCTCCCCTCCAGGCGAGATGAGGCCCATTTCCGCTGAGGCGTCTCGAGGCTGATCACACCTCCCCTCTGGAACTTCGAAAGGCTCCTTCACACCCTTGGTGCAAATCAAGAAGTTCCCCGACATACGCGTCTCCACTCGAGAGGAATCACGAGGGTCCCGCCCACATCCAGAGGAGCCCCGTTTCGGCCTCGTAGCTCCAGATGAGGGATCCTGTCCCTGCTTCGTCGGGAAAGAGTTCCCGGCGTTCCCGTCGCATATCAAGAGGAGGCCCTCTCAACAGGAACGGCGAGAGGAACTCCAGGGTCGTGCCACCTTTCCAAGAGTCCCCCAGATGTCTCAGTCCATTCCAGAGGAACCTCTTTTCCCTTCACCGGCTCGTCTTTCACGCCGAGGATCGACTCACACCAAGGTGGCACGTGGCACAGCCCTGTGAGAAAGCCTCGTGGGAAAGCCTCGAGGGACAGCCTCGAGGGAAAGCCACAGATCCCTTGATCCACGTGACAGGAAGCGTGACACTACTGCTGCAGCTCGGGAGGAAAGCGCACGTGCATGCCCCCACTCGAGACGAGGCCTGACTCCCCTGGGGAGACTCAGAAGCACCCCAAGATCCATGGCAACACTGGAGAGGAATCCTCAGGTTCCTGCCCCGATTCCACACAAGGACTGAGGCCCCGGCATGGACGGACGAGGAATCACGAGAGGCCTCCTAGCAACTCGCAAGGGGACTGGCCTTTCCTGAGGCCACCAGAGCGGGTCCCTGAGGTCCCCGTCGTAACTCGAGAAGACCTGCCGCAACTCGAGAAAATCCAGGAGGTTCTCCCCTCCAGGCGAGATGAGGCCCATTTCCGCTGAGGCGTCTCGAGGCTGATCACACCTCACCTCTGGAACTTCGAAAGGGTCCTTCACACCCTTGGTGCAAATCAAGAAGTTTCCCGACATACCCGTCTCCACTCGAGAGGAATCACGAGGGTCCCGCCCACATCCAGAGGAGCCCCGGGTCCGCCTCGTAGCTCGAGATGAGGGATCCTT
The DNA here is from genome assembly GCF_023091745.1 of Budorcas taxicolor. Classification (NCBI taxonomy): domain Eukaryota; kingdom Metazoa; phylum Chordata; class Mammalia; order Artiodactyla; family Bovidae; genus Budorcas; species Budorcas taxicolor. The sequence goes on from NW_026291882.1 coordinate 74,875, forward strand.
TCCCTGCTTCGTCGGGAAAGAGATCCCGGCATTCCCGTCGCATCTCAAGAGGAGGCCCTCTCAACAGGAACGGCGAGAGGAACTTCAGGGTCGTGCCACCATTCCAAGAGTCCCCCAGATGTCTCAGTCCATTCCAGAGGAAGCTCTTTTCCCTTCACCGGCTCGTCTTTCACGCCGAGGATCGACTCACACCAAGGTGGCACGTGGCACAGCCCTGTGGGAAAGCCTCGTGGGAAAGCCTCGAGGGACAGCCTCGAGGGAAAGCCACAGATCCCTTGATCCACGTGACAGGAAGCGTGACACTACTGCTGCAGCTCGGGAGGAAAGCGCACGTGCATGCCCCCACTCGAGACGAGGCCTGACTCCCCTGGGGAGACTCAGAAGCACCCCAAGATCCATGGCAACACTGGAGAGGAATCCTCAGGTTCCTGCCCCGATTCCACACAAGGACTGAGGCCCCGGCATGGACGGACGAGGAATCACGAGAGGCCTCCTAGCAACTCGCAAGGGGACTGGCCTTTCCTGAGGCCACCAGAGCGGGTCCCTGAGGTCCCCGTCGTAACTCGAGAAAACCTGCCGCAACTCGAGAAAATCCAGGAGGTTCTCCCCTCCAGGCGAGATGACGCCCATTTCCGCTGAGGCGTCTCGAGGCTGATCACACCACACCTCTGGAACTTCGAAAGGGTCCTTCACACCCTTGCTGCAAATCAAGAAGTTTCCCGACATACCCGTCTCCACTCGAGAGGAATCACGAGGGTCCCGCCCACATCCAGAGGAGCCCCGGGTCCGCCTCGTAGCTCGAGATGAGGGATCCTTTCCCTGCTTCGTCGGGAAAGAGATCCCGGCATTCCCGTCGCATCTCAAGAGGAGGCCCTCTCAACAGGAACGGTGAGAGGAACTTCAGGGTCGTGCCACCATTCCAAGAGTCCCCCAGATGTCTCAGTCCATTCCAGAGGAAGCTCTTTTCCCTTCACCGGCTCGTCTTTCACGCCGAGGATCGACTCACACCAAGGTGGCACGTGGCACAGCCCTGTGGGAAAGCCTCGTGGGAAAGCCTCGAGGGACAGCCTCGAGGGAAAGCCACAGATCCCTTGATCCACGTGACAGGAAGCGTGACACTACTGCTGCATCTCGGGAGGAAAGCGCACGTTCATGCCCCCACTCGAGACGAGGCCTGACTCCCATGGGGAGACTCAGAAGCACCCCAAGATCCATGGCAACACTGGAGAGGAATCCTCAGGTTCCGGCCCCGACTCCACACAAGGACTGAGGCCCCGGCATGGACGGGAGAGGAATCCCGAGAGGTCCCCTAGCAACTCGCATGGGGACTGGCCTTTCCTGAGGCCACCAGAGGGGGTCCATGAGGTCCCCGTCGTAACTCGAGAAGACCTGCCACAACTCGAGAAAATCCAGGAGGTTCTCCCATCCAGGCGAGATGAGGCCCATTTCTGCTGAGGTGTCACGAGGCAGATCACACCTCACCTCTGGAACTTCGAAAGGCTCCTTCACACCCTTGCTGCAAATCAAGAAGTTCCCCGACATACCCGTCTCCACTCAAGAGGATTCACGAGGGTCCCGCCCACATCCAGAGGAGCCCCGTTTCGGCCTCGTAGCTCGAGATGAGGGATCCTGTCCCTGCTTCGTCGGGAAAGAGTTCCCGGCGTTCCCGTCGCATCTCAAGAGGAGGCCCTCTCAACAGGAACGGCGAGAGGAACTCCAGGGTCGTGCCACCTTTCCAAGAGTCCCCCAGATGTCTCAGTCCATTCCAGAGGAACCTCTTTTCCCTTCACCGGCTCGTCTTTCACGCCGAGGATCGACTCACACCAAGGTGGCACGTGGCACAGCCCTGTGGGAAAGCCTCATGGGAAAGCCTCGGGGGACAGCCTCGAGGGAAAGCCACAGATCCTTTGATCCACGTGACAGGAAGCGTGACACTACTGCTGCAGCTTGGGAGGAAAGCGCACGTGCATGCCCCCACTCGAGACGAGGCCTGACTCCCCTGGGGAAACTCAGAAGCACACCAAGATCCATGGCAACACTGGAGAGGAATTCTCAGGTTCCGGCCCCGACTCCACACAAGGACTGAGGCCCCGGCATGGACGGTAGAGGAATCCCGAGAGGTCCCCTAGCAACTCGCATGGGGACTGGCCTTTCCTGAGGCCACCAGGGCGTGTCCCTGAGGTCCCCGTCGTAACTCGAGAAGACCTGCCGCAACTCGAGAAAATCCAGGAGGTTCTCCCCTCCAGGCGAGATGAGGCCCATTTCCGCTGAGGCGTCTCGAGGCTGATCACACCTCCCCTCTGGAACTTCGAAAGGCTCCTTCACACCCTTGGTGCAAATCAAGAAGTTCCCCGACATACGCGTCTCCACTCGAGAGGAATCACGAGGGTCCCGCCCACATCCAGAGGAGCCCCGTTTCGGCCTCGTAGCTCCAGATGAGGGATCCTGTCCCTGCTTCGTCGGGAAAGAGTTCCCGGCGTTCCCGTCGCATATCAAGAGGAGGCCCTCTCAACAGGAACGGCGAGAGGAACTCCAGGGTCGTGCCACCTTTCCAAGAGTCCCCCAGATGTCTCAGTCCATTCCAGAGGAACCTCTTTTCCCTTCACCGGCTCGTCTTTCACGCCGAGGATCGACTCACACCAAGGTGGCACGTGGCACAGCCCTGTGAGAAAGCCTCGTGGGAAAGCCTCGAGGGACAGCCTCGAGGGAAAGCCACAGATCCCTTGATCCACGTGACAGGAAGCGTGACACTACTGCTGCAGCTCGGGAGGAAAGCGCACGTGCATGCCCCCACTCGAGACGAGGCCTGACTCCCCTGGGGAGACTCAGAAGCACCCCAAGATCCATGGCAACACTGGAGAGGAATCCTCAGGTTCCTGCCCCGATTCCACACAAGGACTGAGGCCCCGGCATGGACGGACGAGGAATCACGAGAGGCCTCCTAGCAACTCGCAAGGGGACTGGCCTTTCCTGAGGCCACCAGAGCGGGTCCCTGAGGTCCCCGTCGTAACTCGAGAAGACCTGCCGCAACTCGAGAAAATCCAGGAGGTTCTCCCCTCCAGGCGAGATGAGGCCCATTTCCGCTGAGGCGTCTCGAGGCTGATCACACCTCACCTCTGGAACTTCGAAAGGGTCCTTCACACCCTTGGTGCAAATCAAGAAGTTTCCCGACATACCCGTCTCCACTCGAGAGGAATCACGAGGGTCCCGCCCACATCCAGAGGAGCCCCGGGTCCGCCTCGTAGCTCGAGATGAGGGATCCTTTCCCTGCTTCGTCGGGAAAGAGATCCCGGCATTCCCGTCGCATCTCAAGAGGAGGCCCTCTCAACAGGAACGGCGAGAGGAACTTCAGGGTCGTGCCACCATTCCAAGAGTCCCCCAGATGTCTCAGTCCATTCCAGAGGAAGCTCTTTTCCCTTCACCGGCTCGTCTTTCACGCCGAGGATCGACTCACACCAAGGTGGCACGTGGCACAGCCCTGTGGGAAAGCCTCGTGGGAAAGCCTCGAGGGACAGCCTCGAGGGAAAGCCACAGATCCCTTGATCCACGTGACAGGAAGCGTGACACTACTGCTGCAGCTCGGGAGGAAAGCGCACGTGCATGCCCCCACTCGAGACGAGGCCTGACTCCCCTGGGGAGACTCAGAAGCACCCCAAGATCCATGGCAACACTGGAGAGGAATCCTCAGGTTCCTGCCCCGATTCCACACAAGGACTGAGGCCCCGGCATGGACGGACGAGGAATCACGAGAGGCCTCCTAGCAACTCGCAAGGGGACTGGCCTTTCCTGAGGCCACCAGAGCGGGTCCCTGAGGTCCCCGTCGTAACTCGAGAAGACCTGCCGCAACTCGAGAAAATCCAGGAGGTTCTCCCCTCCAGGCGAGATGAGGCCCGTTTCCCCTGAGGCGTCTCGAGGCTGATCACACCTCACCTCTGGAACTTCGAAAGGGTCCTTCACACCCTTGGTGCAAATCAAGAAGTTTCCCGACATACCCGTCTCCACTCGAGAGGAATCACGAGGGTCCCGCCCACATCCAGAGGAGCCCCGTTTCCGCCTCGTAGCTCGAGATGAGGGATCCTTTCCCTGCTTCGTCGGGAAAGAGTTCCCGGCGTTCCCGTCGCATCTCAAGAGGAGGCCCTCTCAACAGGAACGGCGAGAGGAACTCCAGGGTCGTGCCACCATTCCAAGAGTCCCCCAGATGTCTCAGTCCATTCCAGAGGAAGCTCTTTTCCCTTCACCGGCTCGTCTTTCACGCCGAGGATCGACTCACACCAAGGTGGCACGTGGCACAGCCCTGTGGGAAAGCCTCGTGGGAAAGCCTCGAGGGACACCCTCGAGGGAAAGCCACAGATCCTTTGATCCACGTGACAGGAAGCGTAACACTACTGCTGCAGCTCGGGAGGAAAGCGCACGTGCATGCCCCCACTCGAGACGAGCCCTGACTCCCCTGGGGAGACTCAGAAGCACCCCAAGATCCATAGCAACACTGGAGAGGAATCCTCAGGTTCCGGCCCCGACTCCACACAAGGACTGAGGCCCCGGCATGGACGGGAGAGGAATCCCGAGATGTCCCCTAGCAACTCGCATGGGGACTGGCCTTTCCTGAGGCCACCAGAGCGGGTCCCTGAGGTCCCCGTCGTAACTCGAGAAGACCTGCCGCAACTCGAGAAAATCCAGGAGGTTCTCCCCTCCAGGCGAGATGAGGCCCATTTCCAGTGAGGTGTCTCGAGGCTGATCACACCTCACCTCTGGAACTTCGAAAGGGTCCTTCACACCCTTGGTGCAAATCAAGAAGTTCCCCGACATACCCGTCTCCACTTGAGAGGAATCACGAGGGCACCGCCCACATCCAGAGCAGCCCCGTTTCCGCCTCGTAGCTCGAGATGAGGGATCCTTTCCCTGCTTCGTCGGGAAAGAGTTCCCGGCGTTCCCGTCGCATCTCAAGAGGAGGCCCTCTCAACAGGAACGGCGAGAGGAACTCCAGGGTCGTGCCACCATTCCAAGAGTCCCCCAGATGTCTCAGTCCATTGCAGAGGAACCTCTTTTCCCTTCACCGGCTCGTCTTTCACGCCGAGGATCGACTCACACCAAGGTGGCACGTGGCACAGCCCTGTGGGAAAGCCTCGTGGGAAAGCCTCGAGGGACAGCCTCGAGGGAAAGCCACAGATCCCTTGATCCACGTGACAGGAAGCGTGACACTACTGCTGCAGCTCGGGAGGAAAGCGCACGTGCATGCCCCCACTCGAGATGCCGCCTGACTCCCCTGGGGAGATTCAGAAGCTCCCCAAGATCCATGGCAACACTGGAGAGGAATCCTCAGGTTCCTGCCCCGACTCCACACAAGGACTGAGGCCCCGGCATGGACGGGCGAGGAATCACGAGAGGCCTCCTAGCAACTCGCATGGGGACTGGCCTTTCCTGTGGCCACCAGAGCGGGTCCCTGAGGTCCCCGTCGTAACTCGAGAAGACCTGCCGCAACTCGAGAAAATCCAGGATGTTCTCCCCTCCAGGCGAGATGAGGCCCATTTCCGCTGAGGCGTCTCGAGGCTGATCACACCTCACCTCTGGAACTTCGAAAGGGTCCTTCACACCCTTGGTGCAAATCAAGAAGTTTCCCGACATACCCGTCTCCACTCGAGAGGAATCACGAGGGTCCCGCCCACATCCAGAGGAGCCCCGTTTCCGCCTCGTAGCTCGAGATGAGGGATCCTTTCCCTGCTTAGTCGGGAAAGAGTTCCCGGCGTTCCCGTCGCATTTCAAGAGGAGGCCCTCTCAACAGGAACGGCGAGAGGAACTCCAGGGTCGTGCCACCATTCCAAGAGTCCCCCAGATGTCTCAGTCCATTGCAGAGGAACCTCTTTTCCCTTCACCGGCTCGTCTTTCACGCCGAGGATCGACTCACACCAAGGTGGCACATGGCACAGCCCTGTGGGAAAGCCTCGTGGGAAAGCCTCGAGGGACAGCCTCGAGGGAAAGCCACAGATCCCTTGATCCACGTGACAGGAAGCGTGACACTGCTGCTGCAGCTCGGGAGGAAAGCGCACGTGCATGCCCCCACTCGAGACGAGGCCTGACTCCCCTGGGGAGACTCAGAAGCACCCCAAGATCCATGGCAACACTGGAGAGGAATCCTCAGGTTCCGGGCCCGACTCCACACAAGGACTGAGGCCCCGGCATGGACGGGAGAGGAATCCCGAGAGGTCCCCTAGCAACTCGCATGGGGACTGGCCTTTCCTGAGGCCACCAGAGCGGGTCCCTGAGGTCCCCGTCGTAACTCGAGAAGACCTGCCGCAACTCGAGAAAATCCAGGAGGTTCTCCCCTCCAGGCGACATGAGGCCCATTTCCGCTGAGGCGTGTCGAGGCTGATCACACCTCACCTCTGGAACTTCGAAAGGGTCCTTCACACCCTTGGTGCAAATCAAGAAGTTTCCCGACATACCCGTCTCCACTCGAGAGGAATCACGAGGGTCCCGCCCACATCCAGAGGAGCCCCGTTTCCGCCTCGTAGCTCGAGATGTGGGATCCTTTCCCTGCTTCGTCGGGAAAGAGATCCCGGCATTCCCGTCGCATCTCAAGAGGAGGCCCTCTCAACAGGAACGGCGAGAGGAACTTCAGGGTCGTGCCACCATTCCAAGAGTCCCCCAGAGGTCTCAGTCCATTCCAGAGGAAGCTCTTTTCCCTTCACCGGCTCGTCTTTCAAGCCGAGGATCGACTCACACCAAGGTGGCACGTGGCACAGCCCTGTGGGAAAGCCTCGTGGGAAAGCCTCGAGGGACAGTCTCGAGGGAAAGCCACAGATCCCTTGATCCACGTGACAGGAAGCGTGACACTACTGCTGCAGCTCGGGAGGAAAGCGCATGTGCATGCCCCCACTCGAGACGAGGCCTGACTCCCCTGGGGAGACTCAGAAGCACCCCAAGATCCATGGCAACACTGGAGAGGAATCCTCAGGTTCCGGCCCCGACTCCACACAAGGACTGAGGCCCCGGCATGGACGGGAGAGGAATCCCGAGAGGTCCCCTAGCCACTCGCATGGGGACTGGCCTTTCCTGAGGCCACCAGAGCGGGTCCCTGAGGTCCCCGTCGTAACTCGAGAAGACCTGCCTCAACTCGAGAAAATCCAGGAGGTTCTCCCCTCCAGGCGAGATGAGGCCCATTTCCGCTGAGGCGTCTCGAGGCTGATCACACCTCCCCTCTGGAACTTCGAAAGGCTCTTTCACACCCTTGGTGCAAATCAAGAAGTTCCCCGACATACCCGTCTCCACTCGAGAGGAATCACGAGGGTCCCGCCCACATCCAGAGGAGCCCCGTTTCGGCCTCGTAGCTCGAGATGAGGGATCCTGTCCCTGCTTCGTCGGGAAAGAGTTCCCGGCGTTCCCGTCGCATCTCAAGAGGAGGCCCTCTCAACAGGAACGGCGAGAGGAACTCCAGGGTCCTGCCACCATTCCAAGAGTCCCCCAGATATCTCAGTCCATTCCAGAGGAACCTCTTTTCCCTTCACCGGCTCGTCTTTCACGCCGAGGATCGACTCACACCAAGGTGGCACGTGGCACAGCCCTGTGGGAAAGCCTCGTGGGAAAGCCTCGAGGGACAGCCTCGAGGGAAAGCCACAGATCCCTTGATCCACGTGACAGGAAGCGTGACACAACTGTTACAGCTCGGGAGGAAATCGAATGTGCATGCCCCCACCCGAGATGCTGCCTGACTCCCCTGGGGAGATTCACAAGCTCCCCAAGATCCATGGCAACACTGGAGAGGAATCCTCAGGTTCCTGCCCCGACTCCACACAAGGACTGAGGCCCCGGCATGGACGGGCGAGGAATCCCGAGAGGCCTCCTAGCAACTCGCATGGGGACTGGCCTTTCCTGAGGCCACCAGAGCGGGTCCCTGAGGTCCCCGTCGTAACTCGAGAAGACCTGCCGCAACTCGAGAAAATCCAGGAGGTTCTCCCCTCCAGGCGAGATGAGGCCCATTTCCGCTGAGGCATCTCGAGGCTGATCACACCTCACCTCTGGAACTTCGAAGGGGTCATTCACACCCTTGGTGCAAATCAAGAAGTTTCCCGACATACCCGTCTCCACTCGAGAGGAATCACGAGGGTCCCGCCCACATCCAGAGGAGCCCCGGGTCCGCCTCGTAGCTCGAGATGAGGGATCCTTTCCCTGCTTCGTCGGGAAAGAGTTCCCGGCGTTCCCGTCGCATCTCAAGAGGAGGCCCTCTCAACAGGAACGGCGAGAGGAACTCCAGGGTCGTGCCACCATTCCAAGAGTCCCCCAGATGTCTCAGTCCATTACAGAGGAAGCTCTTTTCCCTTCACCGGCTCGTCTTTCACGCCGAGGATCGACTCACACCAAGGTGGCACGTGGCACAGCCCTGTGGGAAAGCCTCGTGGGAAAGCCTCGAGGGACAGCCTCGAGGGAAAGCCACAGATCCCTTGATCCACGTGACAGGAAGCGTGACACTACTGCTGCAGCTCGGGAGGAAAGCGCACGTGCATGCCCCCACTCGAGACGAGGCCTGACTCCCCTGGGTAGACTCAGAAGCACCCAAAGATCCATGGCAACACTGGAGAGGAATCCTCAGGTTCCGGCCCCGACTCCACACAAGGACTGAGGCCCCGGCAGGGACGGGAGAGGAATCCCGAGAGGTCCCCTAGCAACTCGCATGGGGACTGGCTTTTCCTGAGGCCAGCAGAGCGGGTCCCTGAGGTTCCCGTAGTAACACGAGAAGACCTGCCGCAACTCGAAAAAATCCAGGAGGTTCTCCCCTCCAGGCGAGATGAGGCCCATTTCCGCTGAGGCGTCTCGAGGCTGATCACACCTCCCCTCTGGAACTTCGAAAGGCTCCTTCACACCCTTGGTGCAAATCAAGAAGTTCCCCGACATACCCGTCTCCACTCGAGAGGAATCACGAGGGTCCCGCCCACATCCAGAGGAGCCCCGTTTCGGCCTCGTAGCTCGAGATGAGGGATCCTGTCCCTGCTTCGTCGGGAAAGAGTTCCCGGCGTTCCCGTCGCATCTCAAGAGGAGGCCCTCTCAACAGGAACGGCGAGAGGAACTCCAGGGTCGTGCCACCATTCCAAGAGTCCCCCAGATGTCTCAGTCCATTCCAGAGGAAGCTCTTTTCCCTTCACCGGCTCGTCTTTCACGCCGAGGATCGACTCACACCAAGGTGGCACGTGGCACAGCCCTGTGGGAAAGCCTCGTGGCAAAGCCTCGAGGGACACCCTCGAGGGAAAGCCACAGATCCTTTGATCCACGTGACAGGAAGCGTAACACTACTGCTGCAGCTCGGGAGGAAAGCGCACGTGCATGCCCCCACACGAGACGAGCCCTGACTCCCCTGGGGAGACTCAGAAGCACCCCAAGATCCATGGCAACACTGGAGAGGAATCCTCAGGTTCCGGCCCCGACTCCACACAAGGACTGAGGCCCCGGCATTGACGGGAGAGGAATCCCGAGAGGTCCCCTAGCAACTCGCATGGGGACTGGCCTTTCCTGAGGCCACCAGAGCGGGTCCCTGAGGTCCCCGTCGTAACTCGAGAAGACCTGCCGCAACTCGAGAAAATCCAGGAGGTCCTCCCCTCCAGGCGAGATGAGGCCCATTTCCGCTGAGGTGTCTCGAGGCTGATCACACCTCACCTCTGGAACTTCGAAAGGGTCCTTCACACCCTTGGTGCAAATCAAGAAGTTCCCCGACATACCCGTCTCCACTTGAGAGGAATCACGAGGGCACCGCCCACATCCAGAGGAGCCCCGTTTCCGCCTCGTAGCTCGAGATGAGGGATCCTGTCCCTGCTTCGTCGGGAAAGAGTTCCCGGCGTTCCCGTCGCATCTCAAGAGGAGGCCCTCTCAACAGGAACGGCGAGAGGAACTCCAGGGTCGTGCCACCATTCCAAGAGTCCCCCAGATGTCTCAGTCCATTACAGAGGAAGCTCTTTTCCCTTCACCGGCTCGTCTTTCACGCCGAGGATCGACTCACACCAAGGTGGCACGTGGCACAGCCCTGTGGGAAAGCCTCGTGGGAAAGCCTCGAGGGACAGCCTCGAGGGAAAGCCACAGATCCCTTGATCCACGTGACAGGAAGCGTGACACTACTGCTGCAGCTCGGGAGGAAAGCGCACGTGCATTCCCCACTCGAGACGAGGCCTGACTCCCCTGGGTAGACTCAGAAGCACCCAAAGATCCATGGCAACACTGGAGAGGAATCCTCAGGTTCCGGCCCCGACTCCACACAAGGACTGAGGCCCCGGCATGGACGGGAGAGGAATCCCGAGAGGTCCCCTAGCAACTCGCATGGGGACTGGCTTTTCCTGAGGTCAGCAGAGCGGGTCCCTGAGGTCCCCGTCGTAACTCGAGAAGACCTGCCGCAACTCGAGAAAATCCAGGAGGTTCTCCCCTCCAGGCGAGATGAGGCCCATTTCCGCTGAGGCGTCTCGAGGCTGATCACACCTCACCTCTGGAACTTCGAAAGGGTCCTTCACACCCTTGGTGCAAATCAAGAAGTTTCCCGACATACCCGTCTCCACTCGAGAGGAATCACGAGGGTCCCGCCCACATCCAGAGGAGCCCCGTTTCCGCCTCGTAGCTCGAGATGAGGGATCCTTTCCCTGCTTAGTCGGGAAAGAGTTCCCGGCGTTCCCGTCGCATTTCAAGAGGAGGCCCTCTCAACAGGAACGGCGAGAGGAACTCCAGGGTCGTGCCACCATTCCAAGAGTCCCCCAGATGTCTCAGTCCATTGCAGAGGAACCTCTTTTCCCTTCACCGGCTCGTCTTTCACGCCGAGGATCGACTCACACCAAGGTGGCACATGGCACAGCCCTGTGGGAAAGCCTCGTGGGAAAGCCTCGAGGGACAGCCTCGAGGGAAAGCCACAGATCCCTTGATCCACGTGACAGGAAGCGTGACACTACTGCTGCAGCTCGGGAGGAAAGCGCACGTGCATGCCCCCACTCGAGACGAGGCCTGACTCCCCTGGGGAGACTCAGAAGCACCCCAAGATCCATGGCAACACTGGAGAGGAATCCTCAGGTTCCGGCCCCGACTCCACACAAGGACTGAGGCCCCGGCATGGACGGGAGAGGAATCCCGAGAGGTCCCCTAGCAACTCGCATGGGGACTGGCCTTTCCTGAGGCCACCAGAGCGGGTCCCTGAGGTCCCCGTCGTAACTCGAGAAGACCTGCCGCAACTCGAGAAAATCCAGGAGGTTCTCCCCTCCAGGCGACATGAGGCCCATTTCCGCTGAGGCGTGTCGAGGCTGATCACACCTCACCTCTGGAACTTCGAAAGGGTCCTTCACACCCTTGGTGCAAATCAAGAAGTTTCCCGACATACCCGTCTCCACTCGAGAGGAATCACGAGGGTCCCGCCCACATCCAGAGGAGCCCCGGGTCCGCCTCGTACTCGAGATGTGGGATCCTTTCCCTGCTTCGTCGGGAAAGAGATCCCGGCATTCCCGTCGCATCTCAAGAGGAGGCCCTCTCAACAGGAACGGCGAGAGGAACTTCAGGGTCGTGCCACCATTCCAAGAGTCCCCCAGAGGTCTCAGTCCATTCCAGAGGAAGCTCTTTTCCGTTCACCGGCTCGTCTTTCAAGCCGAGGATCGACTCACACCAAGGTGGCACGTGGCACAGCCCTGTGGGAAAGCCTCGTGGGAAAGCCTCGAGGGACAGTCTCGAGGGAAAGCCACAGATCCCTTGATCCACGTGACAGGAAGCGTGACACTACTGCTGCAGCTCGGGAGGAAAGCGCATGTGCATGCCCCCACTCGAGACGAGGCCTGACTCCCCTGGGGAGACTCAGAAGCACCCCAAGATCCATGGCAACACTGGAGAGGAATCCTCAGGTTCCGGCCCCGACTCCACACAAGGACTGAGGCCCCGGCATGGACGGGAGAGGAATCCCGAGAGGTCCCCTAGCCACTCGCATGGGGACTGGCCTTTCCTGAGGCCACCAGAGCGGGTCCCTGAGGTCCCCGTCGTAACTCGAGAAGACCTGCCTCAACTCGAGAAAATCCAGGAGGTTCTCCCCTCCAGGCGAGATGAGGCCCATTTCCGCTGAGGCGTCTCGAGGCTGATCACACCTCCCCTCTGGAACTTCGAAAGGCTCTTTCACACCCTTGGTGCAAATCAAGAAGTTCCCCGACATACCCGTCTCCACTCGAGAGGAATCACGAGGGTCCCGCCCACATCCAGAGGAGCCCCGTTTCGGCCTCGTAGCTCGAGATGAGGGATCCTGTCCCTGCTTCGTCGGGAAAGAGTTCCCGGCGTTCCCGTCGCATCTCAAGAGGAGGCCCTCTCAACAGGAACGGCGAGAGGAACTCCAGGGTCCTGCCACCATTCCAAGAGTCCCCCAGATGTCTCAGTCCATTCCAGAGGAACCTCTTTTCCCTTCACCGGCTCGTCTTTCACGCCGAGGATCGACTCACACCAAGGTGGCACGTGGCACAGCCCTGTGGGAAAGCCTCGTGGGAAAGCCTCGAGGGACAGCCTCGAGGGAAAGCCACAGATCCCTTGATCCACGTGACAGGAAGCGTGACACAACTGTTACAGCTCGGGAGGAAATCGAATGTGCATGCCCCCACCCGAGATGCTGCCTGACTCCCCTGGGGAGATTCACAAGCTCCCCAAGATCCATGGCAACACTGGAGAGGAATCCTCAGGTTCCTGCCCCGACTCCACACAAGGACTGAGGCCCCGGCATGGACGGGCGAGGAATCCCGAGAGGCCTCCTAGCAACTCGCATGGGGACTGGCCTTTCCTGAGGCCACCAGAGCGGGTCCCTGAGGTCCCCGTCGTAACTCGAGAAGACCTGCCGCAACTCGAGAAAATCCAGGAGGTTCTCCCCTCCAGGCGAGATGAGGCCCATTTCCGCTGAGGCGTCTCGAGGCTGATCACACCTCACCTCTGGAACTTCGAAGGGGTCATTCACACCCTTGGTGCAAATCAAGAAGTTTCCCGACATACCCGTCTCCACTCGAGAGGAATCACGAGGGTCCCGCCCACATCCAGAGGAGCCCCGTTTCTGCCTCGTAGCTCGAGATGAGGGATCCTTTCCCTGCTTCGTCGGGAAAGAGTTCCCGGCGTTCCCGTCGCATCTCAAGAGGAGGCCCTCTCAACAGGAACGGCGAGAGGAACTCCAGGGTCGTGCCACCATTCCAAGAGTCCCCCAGATGTCTCAGTCCATTACAGATGAAGCTCTTTTCCCTTCACCGGCTCGTCTTTCACGCCGAGGATCGACTCACACCAAGGTGGCACGTGGCACAGCCCTGTGGGAAAGCCTCGTGGGAAAGCCTCGAGGGACAGCCTCGAGGGAAAGCCACAGATCCCTTGATCCACGTGACAGGAAGCGTGACACTACTGCTGCAGCTCGGGAGGAAAGCGCACGTGCATGCCCCCACTCGAGACGAGGCCTGACTCCCCTGGGTAGACTCAGAAGCACCCAAAGATCCATGGCAACACTGGAGAGGAATCCTCAGGTTCCGGCCCCGACTCCACACAAGGACTGAGGCCCCGGCAGGGACGGGAGAGGAATCCCGAGAGGTCCCCTAGCAACTCGCATGGGGACTGGCTTTTCCTGAGGCCAGCAGAGCGGGTCCCTGAGGTTCCCGTAGTAACACGAGAAGACCTGCCGCAACTCGAAAAAATCCAGGAGGTTCTACCCTCCAGGCGAGATGAGGCCCATTTCCGCTGAGGCGTCTCGAGGCTGATCACACCTCCCCTCTGGAACTTCGAAAGGCTCCTTCACACCCTTGGTGCAAATCAAGAAGTTCCCCGACATACCCGTCTCCACTCGAGAGGAATCACGAGGGTCCCGCCCACATCCAGAGGAGCCCCGTTTCGGCCTCGTAGCTCGAGATGAGGGATCCTGTCCCTGCTTCGTCGGGAAAGAGTTCCCGGCGTTCCCGTCGCATCTCAAGAGGAGGCCCTCTCAACAGGAACGGCGAGAGGAACTCCAGGGTCGTGCCACCATTCCAAGAGTCCCCCAGATGTCTCAGTCCATTCCAGAGGAAGCTCTTTTCCCTTCACCGGCTCGTCTTTCACGCCGAGGATCGACTCACACCAAGGTGGCACGTGGCACAGCCCTGTGGGAAAGCCTCGTGGCAAAGCCTCGAGGGACACCCTCGAGGGAAAGCCACAGATCCTTTGATCCACGTGACAGGAAGCGTAACACTACTGCTGCAGCTCGGGAGGAAAGCGCACGTGCATGCCCCCACACGAGACGAGCCCTGACTCCCCTGGGGAGACTCAGAAGCACCCCAAGATCCATGGCAACACTGGAGAGGAATCCTCAGGTTCCGGCCCCGACTCCACACAAGGACTGAGGCCCCGGCATTGACGGGAGAGGAATCCCGAGAGGTCCCCTAGCAAGTCGCATGGGGACTGGCCTTTCCTGAGGCCACCAGAGCGGGTCCCTGAGGTCCCCGTCGTAACTCGAGAAGACCTGCCGCAACTCGAGAAAATCCAGGAGGTCCTCCCCTCCAGGCGAGATGAGGCCCATTTCCGCTGAGGTGTCTCGAGGCTGATCACACCTCACCTCTGGAACTTCGAAAGGGTCCTTCACACCCTTGGTGCAAATCAAGAAGTTCCCCGACATACCCGTCTCCACTTGAGAGGAATCACGAGGGCACCGCCCACATCCAGAGGAGCCCCGTTTCCGCCTCGTAGCTCGAGATGAGGGATCCTGTCCCTGCTTCGTCGGGAAAGAGTTCCCGGCGTTCCCGTCGCATCTCAAGAGGAGGCCCTCTCAACAGGAACGGCGAGAGGAACTCCAGGGTCGTGCCACCATTCCAAGAGTCCCCCAGATGTCTCAGTCCATTACAGAGGAAGCTCTTTTCCCTTCACCGGCTCGTCTTTCACGCCGAGGATCGACTCACACCAAGGTGGCACGTGGCACAGCCCTGTGGGAAAGCCTCGTGGGAAAGCCTCGAGGGACAGCCTCGAGGGAAAGCCACAGATCCCTTGATCCACGTGACAGGAAGCGTGACACTACTGCTGCAGCTCGGGAGGAAAGCGCACGTGCATTCCCCACTCGAGACGAGGCCTGACTCCCCTGGGTAGACTCAGAAGCACCCAAAGATCCATGGCAACACTGGAGAGGAATCCTCAGGTTCCGGCCCCGACTCCACACAAGGACTGAGGCCCCGGCATGGACGGGAGAGGAATCCCGAGAGGTCCCCTAGCAACTCGCATGGTGACTGGCTTTTCCTGAGGTCAGCAGAGCGGGTCCCTGAGGTCCCCGTCGTAACTCGAGAAGACCTGCCGCAACTCGAGAAAATCCAGGAGGTTCTCCCCTCCAGGCGAGATGAGGCCCATTTCCGCTGAGGCGTCTCGAGGCTGATCACACCTCACCTCTGGAACTTCGAAAGGGTCCTTCACACCCTTGGTGCAAATCAAGAAGTTTCCCGACATACCCGTCTCCACTCGAGAGGAATCACGAGGGTCCCGCCCACATCCAGAGGAGCCCCGTTTCCGCCTCGTAGCTCGAGATGAGGGATCCTTTCCCTGCTTAGTCGGGAAAGAGTTCCCGGCGTTCCCGTCGCATTTCAAGAGGAGGCCCTCTCAACAGGAACGGCGAGAGGAACTCCAGGGTCGTGCCACCATTCCAAGAGTCCCCCAGATGTCTCAGTCCATTGCAGAGGAACCTCTTTTCCCTTCACCGGCTCGTCTTTCACGCCGAGGATCGACTCACACCAAGGTGGCACATGGCACAGCCCTGTGGGAAAGCCTCGTGGGAAAGCCTCGAGGGACAGCCTCGAGGGAAAGCCACAGATCCCTTGATCCACGTGACAGGAAGCGTGACACTACTGCTGCAGCTCGGGAGGAAAGCGCACGTGCATGCCCCCACTCGAGACGAGGCCTGACTCCCCTGGGGAGACTCAGAAGCACCCCAAGATCCATGGCAACACTGGAGAGGAATCCTCAGGTTCCGGGCCCGACTCCACACAAGGACTGAGGCCCCGGCATGGACGGGAGAGGAATCCCGAGAGGTCCCCTAGCAACTCGCATGGGGACTGGCCTTTCCTGAGGCCACCAGAGCGGGTCCCTGAGGTCCCCGTCGTAACTCGAGAAGACCTGCCGCAACTCGAAAAAATCCAGGAGGTTCTCCCCTCCAGGCGACATGAGGCCCATTTCCGCTGAGGCGTGTCGAGGCTGATCACACCTCACCTCTGGAACTTCGAAAGGGTCCTTCACACCCTTGGTGCAAATCAAGAAGTTTCCCGACATACCCGTCTCCACTCGAGAGGAATCACGAGGGTCCCGCCCACATCCAGAGGAGCCCCGGGTCCGCCTCGTAGCTCGAGATGTGGGATCCTTTCCCTGCTTCGTCGGGAAAGAGATCCCGGCATTCCCGTCGCATCTCAAGAGGAGGCCCTCTCAACAGGAACGGCGAGAGGAACTTCAGGGTCGTGCCACCATTCCAAGAGTCCCCCAGAGGTCTCAGTCCATTCCAGAGGAAGCTCTTTTCCCTTCACCGGCTCGTCTTTCAAGCCGAGGATCGACTCACACCAAGGTGGCACGTGGCACAGCCCTGTGGGAAAGCCTCGTGGGAAAGCCTCGAGGGACAGTCTCGAGGGAAAGCCACAGATCCCTTGATCCACGTGACAGGAAGCGTGACACTACTGCTGCAGCTCGGGAGGAAAGCGCATGTGCATGCCCCCACTCGAGACGAGGCCTGACTCCCCTGGGGAGACTCAGAAGCACCCCAAGATCCATGGCAACACTGGAGAGGAATCCTCAGGTTCCGGCCCCGACTCCACACAAGGACTGAGGCCCCGGCATGGACGGGAGAGGAATCCCGAGAGGTCCCCTAGCCACTCGCATGGGGACTGGCCTTTCCTGAGGCCACCAGAGCGGGTCCCTGAGGTCCCCGTCGTAACTCGAGAAGACCTGCCGCAACTCGAGAAAATCCAGGAGGTTCTCCCCTCCAGGCGAGATGAGGCCCATTTCAGCTGAGGTGTCACGAGGCGGATCACACCTCACCTCTGGAACTTCGAAAGGCTCCTTCACACCCTTGCTGCAAATCAAGAAGTTCCCCGACATACCCGTCTCCACTCGAGAGGAATCACGAGGGTCCCGCCCACATCCAGAGGAGCCCCGTTTCCGCCTCGTAGCTCGAGATGAGGGATCCTGTCCCTGCTTCTTCGGGAAAGAGTTCCCGGCGTTCCCGTCGCATCTCAAGAGGAGGCCCTCTCAACAGGAACGGCGAGAGGAACTCCAGGGTCGTGCCACCTTTCCAAGAGTCCCCCAGATGTCTCAGTCCATTCCAGAGGAACCTCTTTTCCCTTCACCGGCTTGTCTTTCACGCCGAGGATCGACTCACACCAAGGTGGCACGTGACACAGCCCTGTGGGAAAGCCTCGTGGGAAAGCCTCGAGGGACAACCTCGAGGGAAAGCCACAGATCCCTTGATCCACGTGACAGGAAGCGTGACACTACTGCTGCAGCTCGGGAGGAAAGCGCACGTGCATGCCCCCACTCGAGACGAGGCCTGACTCCCCTGGGGAGACTCAGAAGCACCCCAAGATCCATGGCAACACTGGAGAGGAATCCTCAGGTTCCGGGCCCGACTCCACACAAGGACTGAGGCCCCGGCATGGACGGTAGAGGAATCCCGAGAGGTCCCCTAGCAACTCGCATGGTGACTGGCCTTTCCTGAGGCCACCAGAGCGGGTCCCTGAGGTCCCCGTCGTAACTCGAGAAGACCTGCCGCAACTCGAGAAAATCCAGGAGGTTCTCCCCTCCAGGCGAGATGAGGCCCATTTCCGCTGAGGCGTCTCGAGGCTGATCACACCTCACCTCTGGAACTTCGAAAGGCTCCTTCACACCCTTGCTGCAAATCAAGAAGTTCCCCGACATACCCGTCTCCACTCGAGAGGAATCACGAGGGTCCCGCCCACATCCAGAGGAGCCCCGTTTCCGCCTCGAAGCTCGAGATGAGGGATCCTTTCCCTGCTTCGTCGGGAAAGAGTTCTCGGGGTTCCCGTCGCATCTCAAGGGGAGGCCCTCTCAACAGGAACGGCAAGAGGAACTCCAGGGTGGTGCCACCATTCCAAGAGTCCCCCAGATGTCTCAGTCCATTGCAGAGGAACCTCTTTTCCCTTCACCGGCTCGTCTTTCACGCCGAGGATCGACTCACACCAAGGTGGCACGTGGCACAGCCCTGTGGGAAAGCCTCGTGGGAAAGCCTCGAGGGACAGCCTCGAGGGAAAGCCACAGATCCCTTGATCCACGTGACAGGAAGCGTGACACTACTGCTGCAGCTCGGGAGGAAAGCGCACGTGCATGCCCCCACTCGAGACGAGGCCTGACTCCCCTGGGGAGACTCAGAAGCACCCCAAGATCCATGGCAACACTGGAGAGGAATCCTCAGGTTCCGGGCCCGACTCCACACAAGGACTGAGGCCCCGGCATGGACGGGAGAGGAATCCCGAGAGGTCCCCTAGCCACTCGCATGGGGACTGGCCTTTCCTGAGGCCACCAGAGCGGGTCCCTGAGGTCCCCGTCGTAACTCGAGAAGACCTGCCGCAACTCGAGAAAATCCAGGAGGTTCTCCCCTCCAGGCGAGATGAGGCCCATTTCAGCTGAGGTGTCACGAGGCGGATCACACCTCACCTCTGGAACTTCGAAAGGCTCCTTCACACCCTTGCTGCAAATCAAGAAGTTCCCCGACATACCCGTCTCCACTCGAGAGGAATCACGAGGGTCCCGCCCACATCCAGAGGAGCCCCGTTTCCGCCTCGTAGCTCGAGATGAGGGATCCTGTCCCTGCTTCGTCGGGAAAGAGTTACCGGCGTTCCCGTCGCATCTCAAGAGGAGGCCCTCTCAACAGGAACGGCGAGAGGAACTCCAGGGTCGTGCCACCTTTCCAAGAGTCCCCCAGATGTCTCAGTCCATTCCAGAGGAACCTCTTTTCCCTTCACCGGCTTGTCTTTCACGCCGAGGATCGACTCACACCAAGGTGGCACGTGACACAGCCCTGTGGGAAAGCCTCGTGGGAAAGCCTCGAGGGACAACCTCGAGGGAAAGCCACAGATCCCTTGATCCACGTGACAGGAAGCGTGACACTACTGCTGCAGCTCGGGAGGAAAGCGCACGTGCATGCCCCCACTCGAGACGAGGCCTGACTCCCCTGGGGAGACTCAGAAGCACCCCAAGATCCATGGCAACACTGGAGAGGAATCCTCAGGTTCCGGCCCCGACTCCACACAAGGACTGAGGCCCCGGCATGGACGGTATAGGAATCCCGAGAGGTCCCCTAGCAACTCGCATGGTGACTGGCCTTTCCTGAGGCCACCAGAGCGGGTCCCTGAGGTCCCCGTCGTAACTCGAGAAGACCTGCCGCAACTCGAGAAAATCCAGGAGGTTCTCCCCTCCAGGCGAGATGAGGCCCATTTCCGCTGAGGCGTCTCGAGGCTGATCACACCTCACCTCTGGAACTTCGAAAGGCTCCTTCACACCCTTGCTGCAAATCAAGAAGTTCCCCGACATACCCGTCTCCACTCGAGAGGAATCACGAGGGTCCCGCCCACATCCAGAGGAGCCCCGTTTCCGCCTCGAAGCTCGAGATGAGGGATCCTTTCCCTGCTTCGTCGGGAAAGAGTTCCCGGGGTTCCCGTCGCATCTCAAGGGGAGGCCATCTAAACAGGAACGGCAAGAGGAACTCCAGGGTGGTGCCACCATTCCAAGAGTCCCCCAGATGTCTCAGTCCATTGCAGAGGAACCTCTTTTCCCTTCACCATCTCGTCTTTCACGCCGAGGATCGACTCAAACCAAGGTGGCACGTGGCACAGCCCTGTGGGAAAGCCTCGTGGGAAAGCCTCGAGGGACAGCCTCGAGGGAAAGCCACAGATCCCTTGATCCACGTGAAAGGAAGCGTGACACTACTGCTGCAGCTCGGGAGGAAAGCGCACGTGCATGCCCCCACTCGAGACGAGCCCTGACTCCCCTGGGGAGACTCAGAAGCACCCCAAGATCCATGGCAACACTGGAGAGGAATCCTCAGGTTCCGGCCCCGACTCCACACAAGGACTGAGGCCCCGGCATGGACAGGAGAGGAAACCCGAGAGGTCCCCTAGCCACTCGCATGGGGACTGGCCTTTCCTGAGGCCACCAGAGCGGGTCCCTGAGGTCCCCGTCGTAACTCGAGAAAACCTGCTGCAACTCGAGAAAATCCAGGAGGTTCTCCCCTCCAGGCGAGATGAGGCCCATTTCCGCTGAGGCGTCTCGAGGCTGATCACACCTCACCTCTGGAACTTCGAAAGGGTCCTTCACACCCTTGGTGCAAATCAAGAAGTTTCCCGACATACCCGTCTCCACTCGAGAGGAATCACGAGGGTCCCGCCCACATCCAGAGGAGCCCCGTTTCCGCCTCGTAGCTCGAGATGAGGGATCCTTTCCCTGCTTCGTCGGGAAAGAGTTCCCGGCGTTCCCGTCGCATCTCAAGAGGAGGCCCTCTCAACAGGAACGGCGAGAGGAACTCCAGGGTCGTACCACCATTCCAAGAGTCCCCCAGATGTCTCAGTCCATTGCAGAGGAACCTCTTTTCCCTTCACCGGCTCGTCTTTCACTCCGAGGATCGACTCCCACCAAGGTGGCACGTGGCACAGCCCTGTGGGAAAGCCTCGTGGGAAAGCCTCGAGGGACAGCCTCGAGGGAAAGCCACAGATCCCTTGATCCACGTGACAGGAACCGTGACACTACTGCTGCAGCTCGGGAGGAAAGTGCACGTGCATGCCCCCACTCGAGACGAGGCCTGACTCCCCTGGGGAGACTCAGAAGCACCCCAAGATCCATGGCAACACTGGAGAGGAATCCTCCGGTTCCGGCCCCGACTCCACACAAGGACTGAGGCCCCGGCATGGACGGGAGAGGAATCCCGAGAGGTCCCCTAGCCACTCGCATGGGGACTGGCCTTTCCTGAGGCCACCAGAGCGGGTCCCTGAGGTCCCCGTCGTAACTCGAGAAGACCTGCCGCAACTCGAGAAAATCCAGGAGGTTCTCCCCTCCAGGCGAGATGAGGCCCATTTCAGCTGAGGTGTCACGAGGCGGATCACACCTCACCTCTGGAACTTCGAAAGGCTCCTTCACACCCTTGCTGCAAATCAAGAAGTTCCCCGACATACCCGTCTCCACTCGAGAGGAATCACGAGGGTCCCGCCCACATCCAGAGGAGCCCCGTTTCCGCCTCGTAGCTCGAGATGAGGGATCCTGTCCCTGCTTCTTCGGGAAAGAGTTCCCGGCGTTCCCGTCGTATCTCAAGAGGAGGCCCTCTCAACAGGAACGGCGAGAGGAACTCCAGGGTCGTGCCACCTTTCCAAGAGTCCCCCAGATGTCTCAGTCCATTCCAGAGGAACCTCTTTTCCCTTCACCGGCTTGTCTTTCACGCCGAGGATCGACTCACACCAAGGTGGCACGTGACACAGCCCTGTGGGAAAGCCTCGTGGGAAAGCCTCGAGGGACAACCTCGAGGGAAAGCCACAGATCCCTTGATCCACGTGACAGGAAGCGTGACACTACTGCTGCAGCTCGGGAGGAAAGCGCACGTGCATGCCCCCACTCGAGACGAGGCCTGACTCCCCTGGGGAGACTCAGAAGCACCCCAAGATCCATGGCAACACTGGAGAGGAATCCTCAGGTTCCGGGCCCGACTCCACACAAGGACTGAGGCCCCGGCATGGACGGTAGAGGAATCCCTAGAGGTCCCCTAGCAACTCGCATGGTGACTGGCCTTTCCTGAGGCCACCAGAGCGGGTCCCTGAGGTCCCCGTCGTAACTCGAGAAGACCTGCCGCAACTCGAGAAAATCCAGGAGGTTCTCCCCTCCAGGCGAGATGAGGCCCATTTCCGCTGAGGCGTCTCGAGGCTGATCACACCTCACCTCTGGAACTTCGAAAGGCTCCTTCACACCCTTGCTGCAAATCAAGAAGTTCCCCGACATACCCGTCTCCACTCGAGAGGAATCACGAGGGTCCCGCCCACATCCAGAGGAGCCCCGTTTCCGCCTCGAAGCTCGAGATGAGGGATCCTTTCCCTGCTTCGTCGGGAAAGAGTTCCCGGCGTTCCCGTCGCATCTCAAGGGGAGGCCCTCTCAACAGGAACGGCAAGAGGAACTCCAGGGTGGTGCCACCATTCCAAGAGTCCCCCAGATGTCTCAGTCCATTGCAGAGGAACCTCTTTTCCCTTCACCGGCTCGTCTTTCACGCCGAGGATCGACTCACACCAAGGTGGCACGTGGCACAGCCCTGTGGGAAAGCCTCGTGGGAAAGCCTCGAGGGACAGCCTCGAGGGAAAGCCACAGATCCCTTGATCCACGTGACAGGAAGCGTGACACTACTGCTGCAGCTCGGGAGGAAAGCGCACGTGCATGCCCCCACTCGAGACGAGGCCTGACTCCCCTGGGGAGACTCAGAAGCACCCCAAGATCCATGGCAACACTGGAGAGGAATCCTCAGGTTCCGGGCCTGACTCCACACAAGGACTGAGGCCCCGGCATGGACGGGAGAGGAATCCCGAGAGGTCCCCTAGCCACTCGCATGGGGACTGGCCTTTCCTGAGGCCACCAGAGCGGGTCCCTGAGGTCCCCGTCGTAACTCGAGAAGACCTGCCGCAACTCGAGAAAATCCAGGAGGTTCTCCCCTCCAGGCGAGATGAGGCCCATTTCAGCTGAGGTGTCACGAGGCGGATCACACCTCACCTCTGGAACTTCGAAAGGCTCCTTCACACCCTTGCTGCAAATCAAGAAGTTCCCCGACATACCCGTCTCCACTCGAGAGGAATCACGAGGGTCCCGCCCACATCCAGAGGAGCCCCGTTTCCGCCTCGTAGCTCGAGATGAGGGATCCTGTCCCTGCTTCGTCGGGAAAGAGTTCCCGGCGTTCCCGTCGCATCTCAAGAGGAGGCCCTCTCAACAGGAACGGGGAGAGGAACTCCAGGGTCGTGCCACCTTTCCAAGAGTCCCCCAGATGTCTCAGTCCATTCCAGAGGAACCTCTTTTCCCTTCACCGGCTCGTCTTTCACGCCGAGGATCGACTCACACCAAGGTGGCACGTGACACAGCCCTGTGGGAAAGCCTCGTGGGAAAGCCTCGAGGGACAACCTCGAGGGAAAGCCACAGATCCCTTGATCCACGTGACAGGAAGCGTGACACTACTGCTGCAGCTCGGGAGGAAAGCGCACGTGCATGCCCCCACTCGAGACGAGGCCTGACTCCCCTGGGGAGACTCAGAAGCACCCCAAGATCCATGGCAACACTGGAGAGGAATCCTCAGGTTCCGGCCCCGACTCCACACAAGGACTGAGGCCCCGGCATGGACGGGAGAGGAATCCCGAGAGGTCCCCTAGCCACTCGCATGGGGACTGGCCTTTCCTGAGGCCACCAGAGCGGGTCCCTGAGGTCCCCGTCGTAACTCGAGAAGACCTGCCGCAACTCGAGAAAATCCAGGAGGTTCTCCCCTCCAGGCGAGATGAGGCCCATTTCCACTGAGGTGTCACGAGGCGGATCACACCTCACCTCTGGAACTTCGAAAGGCTCCTTCACACCCTTGCTGCAAATCAAGAAGTTCCCCGACATACCCGTCTCCACTCGAGAGGAATCACGAGGGTCCCGCCCACATCCAGAGGAGCCCCGTTTCCGCCTCGTAGCTCGAGATGAGGGATCCTGTCCCTGCTTCTTCGGGAAAGAGTTCCCGGCGTTCCCGTCGCATCTCAAGAGGAGGCCCTCTCAACAGGAACGGCGAGAGGAACTCCAGGGTCGTGCCACCTTTCCAAGAGTCCCCCAGATGTCTCAGTCCATTCCAGAGGAACCTCTTTTCCCTTCACCGGCTTGTCTTTCACGCCGAGGATCGACTCACACCAAGGTGGCACGTGACACAGCCCTGTGGGAAAGCCTCGTGGGAAAGCCTCGAGGGACAACCTCGAGGGAAAGCCACAGATCCCTTGATCCACGTGACAGGAAGCGTGACACTACTGCTGCAGCTCGGGAGGAAAGCGCACGTGCATGCCCCCACTCGAGACGAGGCCTGACTCCCCTGGGGAGACTCAGAAGCACCCCAAGATCCATGGCAACACTGGAGAGGAATCCTCAGGTTCCGGGCCCGACTCCACACAAGGACTGAGGCCCCGGCATGGACGGTAGAGGAATCCCGAGAGGTACCCTAGCAACTCGCATGGTGACTGGCCTTTCCTGAGGCCACCAGAGCGGGTCCCTGAGGTCCCCGTCGTAACTCGAGAAGACCTGCCGCAACTCGAGAAAATCCAGGAGGTTCTCCCCTCCAGGCGAGATGAGGCCCATTTCCGCTGAGGCGTCTCGAGGCTGATCACACCTCACCTCTGGAACTTCGAAAGGCTCCTTCACACCCTTGCTGCAAATCAAGAAGTTCCCCGACATACCCGTCTCCACTCGAGAGGAATCACGAGGGTCCCGCCCACATCCAGAGGAGCCCCGTTTCCGCCTCGAAGCTCGAGATGAGGGATCCTTTCCCTGCTTCGTCGGGAAAGAGTTCCCGGCGTTCCCGTCGCATCTCAAGGGGAGGCCCTCTCAACAGGAACGGCAAGAGGAACTCCAGGGTGGTGCCACCATTCCAAGAGTCCCCCAGATGTCTCAGTCCATTGCAGAGGAACCTCTTTTCCCTTCACCGGCTCGTCTTTCACGCCGAGGATCGACTCACACCAAGGTGGCACGTGGCACAGCCCTGTGGGAAAGCCTCGTGGGAAAGCCTCGAGGGACAGCCTCGAGGGAAAGCCACAGATCCCTTGATCCACGTGACAGGAAGCGTGACACTACTGCTGCAGCTCGGGAGGAAAGCGCACGTGCATGCCCCCACTCGAGACGAGGCCTGACTCCCCTGGGGAGACTCAGAAGCACCCCAAGATCCATGGCAACACTGGAGAGGAATCCTCAGGTTCCGGGCCCGACTCCACACAAGGACTGAGGCCCCGGCATGGACGGGAGAGGAATCCCGAGAGGTCCCCTAGCCACTCGCATGGGGACTGGCCTTTCCTGAGGCCACCAGAGCGGGTCCCTGAGGTCCCCGTCGTAACTCGAGAAAACCTGCCGCAACTCGAGAAAATCCAGGAGGTTCTCCCCTCCAGGCGAGATGAGGCCCATTTCCGCTGAGGCGTCTCGAGGATGATCACACCTCACCTCTGGAACTTCGAAAGGGTCCTTCACACCCTTGGTGCAAATCAAGAAGTTTCCCGACATACCCGTCTCCACTCGAGAGGAATCACGAGAGTCCCGCCCACATCCAGAGGAGCCCCGTTTCCGCCTCGAAGCTCGAGATGAGGGATCCTTTCCCTGCTTCGTCGGGAAAGAGTTCCCGGCGTTCCCGTCGCATCTCAAGAGGAGGCCCTCTCAACAGGAACGGCGAGAGGAACTCCAGGGTCGTGCCACCATTCCAAGAGTCCCCCAGATGTCTCAGTCCATTGCAGAGGAACCTCTTTTCCCTTCACCGGCTCGTCTTTCACGCCGAGGATCGACTCACACCAAGGTGGCACGTGGCACAGCCCTGTGGGAAAGCCTCGTGGGAAAGCCTCGAGGGACAGCCTCGAGGGAAAGCCACAGATCCCTTGATCCACGTGACAGGAAGCGTGACACTACTGCTGCAGCTCGGGAGGAAAGCGCACGTGCATGCCCCCACTCGAGACGAGGCCTGACTCCCCTGGGGAGACTCAGAAGCACCCCAAGATCCATGGCAACACTGGAGAGGAATCCTCAGGTTCCGGCCCCGACTCCACACAAGGACTGAGGCCCCGGCATGGACGGGAGAGGAATCCCGAGAGGTCCCCTAGCAACTCGCATGGGGACTGGCCTTTCCTGAGGCCACCAGAGCGGGTCCCTGAGGTCCCCGTCGTAACTCGAGAAGACCTGCCGCAACTCGAGAAAATCCAGGAGGTTCTCCCCTCCAGGCGAGATGAGGCCCATTTCTGCTGAGGTGTCACGAGGCGGATCACACCTCACCTCTGGAACTTCGAAAGGCTCCTTCACACCCTTGGTGCAAATCAAGAAGTTCCCCGACATACCCGTCTCCACTCGAGAGGAATCACGAGGGTCCCGCCCACATCCAGAGGAGCCCCGTTTCGGCCTCGTAGCTCGAGATGAGGGATCCTTTCCCTGCTTCGTCGGGAAAGAGTTCCCGGCGTTCCCGTCGCATCTCAAGAGGAGGCCCTCTCAACAGGAACGGCGAGAGGAACTCCAGGGTCGTGCCACCATTCCAAGAGTCCCCCAGATGTCTCAGTCCATTGCAGAGGAACCTCTTTTCCCTTCACCGGCTCGTCTTTCACGCCGAGGATCGACTCACACCAAGGTGGCACGTGGCACAGCCCTGTGGGAAAGCCTCGTGGGAAAGCCTCGAGGGACAGCCTCGAGGGAAAGCCACAGATCCCTTGATCCACGTGACAGGAAGCGTGACACTACTGCTGCAGCTCGGGAGGAAAGCGCACGTGCATGCCCCCACTCGAGACGAGCCCTGACTCCCCTGGGGAGACTCAGAAGCACCCCAAGATCCATGGCAACACTGGAGAGGAATCCTCAGGTTCCGGGCCCGACTCCACACAAGGACTGAGGCCCCGGCATGGACGGGAGAGGAATCCCGAGAGGTCCCCTAGCAACACGCATGGGGAGTGGCCTTTCCTGAGGCCACCAGAGCGGGTCCCTGAGGTCCCCGTCGTAACTCGAGAAGACCTGCCGCAACTCGAGAAAATCCAGGAGGTTCTCCCCTCCAGGCGAGATGAGGCCCATTTCGGCTGAGGCGTCTCGAGGCTGATCACACCTCACCTCTGGAACTTCGAAAGGCTCCTTCACACCCTTGGTGCAAATCAAGAAGTTTCCCGACATACCCGTCTCCACTCGAGAGGAATTACGAGGGTCCCGCCCACATTCAGAGGAGCCCCGTTTCCGCCTCGAAGCTCGAGATGAGGGATCCTTTCCCTGCTTCGTCGGGAAAGAGTTCCCAGCGTTCCCGTCGCATCTCAAGAGGAGGCCCTCTCAACAGGAACGGCGAGAGGAACTCCAGGGTCGTGCCACCATTCCAAGAGTCCCCAAGATGTCTCAGTCCATTGCAGAGGAACCTCTTTTCCCTTCACCGGCTCGTCTTTCACGCCGAGGATCGACTCACACCAAGGTGGCACGTGGCACAGCCCTGTGGGAAAGCCTCGTGTGAAAGCCTCGAGGGACAGCCTCGAGGGAAAGCCACAGATCCCTTGATCCACGTGACAGGAAGCGTGACACTACTGCTGCAGCACGGGAGGAAAGCGCACGTGCATGCCCCCACTCGAGACGAGGCCTGACTCCCCTGGGGAGACTCAGAAGCACCCAAAGATCCATGGCAACACTGGAGAGGAATCGTCAGGTTCCTGCCCCCACTCCACACAAGGACTGAGGCCCCGGCATGGACGGGAGAGGAAACCCGAGAGGTCCCCTAGCCACTCGCATGGGGACTGGCCTTTCCTGAGGCCACCAGAGCGGGTCCCTGAGGTCCCCGTCGTAACTCGAGAAGACCTGCCGCAACTCGAGAAAATCCAGGAGGTTCTCCCCTCCAGGCGAGATGAGGCCCATTTCTGCTGAGGTGTCACGAGGCGGATCACACCTCACCTCTGGAACTTCGAAAGGGTCCTTCACACCCTTGGTGCAAATCAAGAAGTTTCCCGACATACCCGTCTCCACTCGAGAGGAATCACGAGAGTCCCGCCCACATCCAGAGGAGCCCCGTTTCCGCCTCGAAGCTCGAGATGAGGGATCCTTTCCCTGCTTCGTCGGGAAAGAGTTCCCGGCGTTCCCGTCGCATCTCAAGAGGAGGCCCTCTCAACAGGAACGGCGAGAGGAACTCCAGGGTCGTGCCACCATTCCAAGAGTCCCCCAGATGTCTCAGTCCATTGCAGAGGAACCTCTTTTCCCTTCACCGGCTCGTCTTTCACGCCGAGGATCGACTCACACCAAGGTGGCACGTGGCACAGCCCTGTGGGAAAGCCTCGTGGGAAAGCCTCGAGGGACAGCCTCGAGGGAAAGCCACAGATCCCTTGATCCACGTGACAGGAAGCGTGACACTACTGCTGCAGCTCGGGAGGAAAGCGCACGTGCATGCCCCCACTCGAGACGAGGCCTGACTCCCCTGGGGAGACTCAGAAGCACCCCAAGATCCATGGCAACACTGGAGAGGAATCCTCAGGTTCCGGCCCCGACTCCACACAAGGACTGAGGCCCCGGCATGGACGGGAGAGGAATCCCGAGAGGTCCCCTAGCAACTCGCATGGGGACTGGCCTTTCCTGAGGCCACCAGAGCGGGTCCCTGAGGTCCCCGTCGTAACTCGAGAAGACCTGCCGCAACTCGAGAAAATCCAGGAGGTTCTCCCCTCCAGGCGAGATGAGGCCCATTTCTGCTGAGGTGTCACGAGGCGGATCACACCTCACCTCTGGAACTTCGAAAGGCTCCTTCACACCCTTGGTGCAAATCAAGAAGTTCCCCGACATACCCGTCTCCACTCGAGAGGAATCACGAGGGTCCCGCCCACATCCAGAGGAGCCCCGTTTCGGCCTCGTAGCTCGAGATGAGGGATCCTTTCCCTGCTTCGTCGGGAAAGAGTTCCCGGCGTTCCCGTCGCATCTCAAGAGGAGGCCCTCTCAACAGGAACGGCGAGAGGAACTCCAGGGTCGTGCCACCATTCCAAGAGTCCCCCAGATGTCTCAGTCCATTGCAGAGGAACCTCTTTTCCCTTCACCGGCTCGTCTTTCACGCCGAGGATCGACTCACACCAAGGTGGCACGTGGCACAGCCCTGTGGGAAAGCCTCGTGGGAAAGCCTCGAGGGACAGCCTCGAGGGAAAGCCACAGATCCCTTGATCCACGTGACAGGAAGCGTGACACTACTGCTGCAGCTCGGGAGGAAAGCGCACGTGCATGCCCCCACTCGAGACGAGCCCTGACTCCCCTGGGGAGACTCAGAAGCACCCCAAGATCCATGGCAACACTGGAGAGGAATCCTCAGGTTCCGGGCCCGACTCCACACAAGGACTGAGGCCCCGGCATGGACGGGAGAGGAATCCCGAGAGGTCCCCTAGCAACACGCATGGGGAGTGGCCTTTCCTGAGGCCACCAGAGCGGGTCCCTGAGGTCCCCGTCGTAACTCGAGAAGACCTGCCGCAACTCGAGAAAATCCAGGAGGTTCTCCCCTCCAGGCGAGATGAGGCCCATTTCGGCTGAGGCGTCTCGAGGCTGATCACACCTCACCTCTGGAACTTCGAAAGGCTCCTTCACACCCTTGGTGCAAATCAAGAAGTTTCCCGACATACCCGTCTCCACTCGAGAGGAATTACGAGGGTCCCGCCCACATTCAGAGGAGCCCCGTTTCCGCCTCGAAGCTCGAGATGAGGGATCCTTTCCCTGCTTCGTCGGGAAAGAGTTCCCAGCGTTCCCGTCGCATCTCAAGAGGAGGCCCTCTCAACAGGAACGGCGAGAGGAACTCCAGGGTCGTGCCACCATTCCAAGAGTCCCCAAGATGTCTCAGTCCATTGCAGAGGAACCTCTTTTCCCTTCACCGGCTCGTCTTTCACGCCGAGGATCGACTCACACCAAGGTGGCACGTGGCACAGCCCTGTGGGAAAGCCTCGTGTGAAAGCCTCGAGGGACAGCCTCGAGGGAAAGCCACAGATCCCTTGATCCACGTGACAGGAAGCGTGACACTACTGCTGCAGCACGGGAGGAAAGCGCACGTGCATGCCCCCACTCGAGACGAGGCCTGACTCCCCTGGGGAGACTCAGAAGCACCCAAAGATCCATGGCAACACTGGAGAGGAATCGTCAGGTTCCTGCCCCCACTCCACACAAGGACTGAGGCCCCGGCATGGACGGGAGAGGAAACCCGAGAGGTCCCCTAGCCACTCGCATGGGGACTGGCCTTTCCTGAGGCCACCAGAGCGGGTCCCTGAGGTCCCCGTCGTAACTCGAGAAGACCTGCCGCAACTCGAGAAAATCCAGGAGGTTCTCCCCTCCAGGCGAGATGAGGCCCATTTCTGCTGAGGTGTCACGAGGCGGATCACACCTCACCTCTGGAACTTCGAAAGGGTCCTTCACACCCTTGGTGCAAATCAAGAAGTTCCCCGACATACCCGTCTCCACTCGAGAGGAATCACGAGGGTCCCGCCCACATCCAGAGCAGCCCCGTTTCGGCCTCGTAGCTC
Source organism: Budorcas taxicolor (assembly GCF_023091745.1). Classification (NCBI taxonomy): domain Eukaryota; kingdom Metazoa; phylum Chordata; class Mammalia; order Artiodactyla; family Bovidae; genus Budorcas; species Budorcas taxicolor. The sequence continues at coordinate 105,048 of NW_026291882.1, forward strand.
GAGATGAGGGATCCTGTCCCTGCTTCGTCGGGAAAGAGTTCCCGGCGTTCCCGTCGCATCTCAAGAGGAGGCCCTCTCAACAGGAACGGCGAGAGGAACTCCAGGGTCGTGCCACCTTTCCAAGAGTCCCCCAGATGTCTCAGTCCATTCCAGAGGAACCTCTTTTCCCTTCACCTGCTTGTCTTTCACGCCGAGGATCGACTCACACCAAGGTGGCACGTGGCACAGCCCTGTGGGAAAGCCTCGTGGGAAAGCCTCGAGGGACAGCCTCGAGGGAAAGCCACAGATCCCTTGATCCACATGACAGGAAGCGTGACAGTACTGCTGCAGCTCGGAAGGAAAGCGCACGTGCATGCCCCCACACGAGACGAGGCCTGACTCCCCTGGGGAGACTCAGAAGCACCCCAAGATCCATGGCAACACTGGAGAGGAATCCTCAGGTTCCGGCCCCGACTCCACACAAGGACTGAGGCCCCGGCATGGACGGGAGAGGAATCCCGAGAGGTCCCCTAGCAACTCGCATGGGGACTGGCCTTTCCTGAGGCCACCAGAGCGGGTCCCTGAGTTCCCCGTCGTAACTCGAGAAGACCTGCCGCAACTCGAGAAAATCCAGGAGGTTCTCCCCTCCAGGCGAGATGAGGCCCATTTACGCTGAGGCGTCTCGAGGCTGATCACACCTCACCTCTGGAACTTCGAAAGGCTCCTTCACACCCTTGCTGCAAATCAAGAAGTTCCCCGACATACCCGTCTCCACCCGAGAGGAATCACGAGGGTCCCGCCCACATCCAGAGGAGCCCCGTCTCGGCCTCGAAGCTCGAGATGAGGGATCCTTTCCCTGCTTCTTCGGGAAAGAGTTCCCGGCGTTCCCGTCGCATCTCAAGAGGAGGCCCTCTCAACAGGAACGGCGAGAGGAACTTCAGGGTCGTGCCACCATTCCAAGAGTCCCCCAGATGTCTCAGTCCATTGCAGAGGAACCTCTTTTCCCTTCACCGGCTCGTCTTTCACGCCGAGGATCGACTCACACCAAGGTGGCACGTGGCACAGCCTTGTGGGAAAGCCTCGTGGGAAAGCCTCGAGGGACAGCCTCGAGGGAAAGCCACAGATCCCTTGATCCACGTGAAAGGAAGCGTGACACTACTGCTGCAGCTCGGGAGGAAAGCGCACGTGCATGCCCCCACTCGAGACGAGCCCTGACTCCCCTGGGGAGACTCAGAAGCACCCCAAGATCCATGGCAACACTGGAGAGGAATCCTCAGGTTCCGGCCCCGACTCCACACAAGGACTGAGGCCCCGGCATGGACGGGAGAGGAAACCCGAGAGGTCCCCTAGCCACTCGCATGGGGACTGGCCTTTCCTGAGGCCACCAGAGCGGGTCCCTGAGGTCCCCGTCGTAACTCGAGAAAACCTGCCGCAACTCGAGAAAATCCAGGATGTTCTCCCCTCCAGGTGAGATGAGGACCATTTCCGCTGAGGCGTCTCGAGGCTGATCACACCTCACCTCTGGAACATCGAAAGGGTCCTTCACACCCTTGGTGCAAATCAAGAAGTTTCCCGACATACCCGTCTCCACTCGAGAGGAATCACGAGGGTCCCGCCCACATCCAGAGGAGCCCCGTTTCGGCCTCGTAGCTCGAGATGAGGGATCCTGTCCCTGCTTCGTCGGGAAAGAGTTCCCGGCGTTCCCGTCGCATCTCAAGAGGAGGCCCTCTCAACAGGAACGGCGAGAGGAACTCCAGGGTCGTGCCACCTTTCCAAGAGTCCCCCAGATGTCTCAGTCCATTCCAGAGGAACCTCTTTTCCCTTCACCGGCTTGTCTTTCACGCCGAGGATCGACTCACACCAAGGTGGCACGTGGCACAGCCCTGTGGGAAAGCCTCGTGGGAAAGCCTCGAGGGACAGCCTCGAGGGAAAGCCACAGATCCCTTGATCCACGTGACAGGAAGCGTGACAGTACTGCTGCAGCTCGGGAGGAAAGCGCACGTGCATGCCCCCACTCGAGACGAGGCCTGACTCCCCTGGGGAGACTCAGAAGCACCCCAAGATCCATGGCAACACTGGAGAGGAATCCTCAGGATCCGGCCCCGACTCCACATAAGGACTGAGGCCCCGGCATGGACGGGAGAGGAATCCCGAGAGGTCCCCTAGCAACTCGCATGGTGACTGGCCTTTCCTGAGGCCACCAGAGCGGGTCCCTGAGGTCCCCGTCGTAACTCGAGAAGACCTGCCGCAACTCGAGAAAATCCAGGAGGTTCTCCCCTCCAGGCGAGATGAGGCCCATTTCCGCTGAGGCGTCTCGAGGCTGATCACACCTCACCTCTGGAACTTCGAAAGGCTCCTTCACACCCTTGCTGCAAATCAAGAAGTTCCCCGACATACCCGTCTCCACCCGAGAAGAATCACGAGGGTCCCGCCCACATCCAGAGGAGCCCCGTCTCGGCCTCGAAGCTCGAGATGAGGGATCCTTTCCCTGCTTCTTCGGGAAAGAGTTCCCGGCGTTCCCGTCGCATCTCAAGAGGAGGCCCTCTCAACAGGAACGGCGAGAGGAACTCCAGGGTCGTGCCACCATTCCAAGAGTCCCCAGATGTCTCAGTCCATTGCAGAGGAACCTCTTTTCCCTTCACCGGCTCGTCTTTCATGCCGAGGATCGACTCACACCAAGGTGGCACGTGGCACAGCCCTGTGGGAAAGCCTCGTGGGAAAGCCTCGAGGGACAGCCTCGAGGGAAAGCCACAGATCCCTTGATCCATGTGACAGGAAGCGTGACACTACTGCTGCAGCTCGGGAGGAAAGCGCACGTGCATGCCCCCACTCGAGACCAGCCCTGACTCCCCTGGGGAGACTCAGAAGCACCCCAAGATCCATGGCAACATTGGAGAGGAATCCTCAGTTTCCGGGCCCGACTCCACACAAGGACTGAGGCCCCGGCATGGACGGGAGAGGAATTCCGAGAGGTCCCCTAGCAACTCTCATGGGGAGTGGCCTTTCCTGAGGCCACCAGAGCGGGTCCCTGAGGTCCCCGTCGTAACTCGAGAAGACCTGCCGCAACTCGAGAAAATCCAGGAGGTTCTCCCCTCCAGGCGAGATGAGGCCCATTTCCGCTGAGGCGTCTCGAGGCTGATCACACCTCACCTCTGGAACTTCGAAAGGGTCCTTCACACCCTTGGTGCAAATCAAGAAGTTCCCCGACATACCCGTCTCCACTCGAGAGGAATCACGAGGGTCCCGCCCACATCCAGAGGAGCCCCGTTTCCGCCTCGAAGCTCGAGATGAGGGATCCTTTCCCTGCTTCGTCGGGAAAGAGTTCCCAGCGTTCCCGTCGCATCTCAAGAGGAGGCCCTCTCAACAGGAACGGCGAGAGGAACTCCAGGGTCGTGCCACCATTCCAAGAGTCCCCACGATGTCTCAGTCCATTGCAGAGGAACCTCTTTTCCCTTCACCGGCTCGTCTTTCACGCCGAGGATCGACTCACACCAAGGTGGCACGTGGCACAGCCCTGTGGGAAAGCCTCGTGGGAAAGCCTCGAGGGACAGCCTCGAGGGAAAGCCACAGATCCCTTGATCCACGTGACAGGAAGCGTGACACTACTGCTGCAGCTCGGGAGGAAAGCGCACGTGCATGCCCCCACTCGAGACGAGCCCTGACTCCCCTGGGGAGACTCAGAAGCACCCCAAGATCCATGGCAACACTGGAGAGGAATCCTCAGGTTCCGGGCCCGACTCCACACAAGGACTGAGGCCCCGGCATGGATGGGAGAGGAATCCCGAGAGGTCCCCTAGCAACTCGCATGGGGACTGGCCTTTCCTGAGGCCACCAGAGCGGGTCCCTGAGGTCCCCGTCGTAACTCGAGAAGACCTGCCGCAACTCGAGAAAATCCAGGAGGTTCTCCCCTCCAGGCGAGATGAGGCCCATTTCCGCTGAGGCGTCTCGAGGCTGATCACACCTCACCTCTGGAACTTCGAAAGGGTCCTTCACACCCTTGGTGCAAATCAAGAAGTTCCCCGACATACCCGTCTCCACTCGAGAGGAATCACGAGGGTCCCGCCCACATCCAGAGGAGCCCCGTTTCGGCCTCGTAGCTCGAGATGAGGGATCCTGTCCCTGCTTCGTCGGGAAAGAGTTCCCGGCGTTCCCGTCGCATCTCAAGAGGAGGCCCTCTCAACAGGAACGGCGAGAGGAACTCCAGGATCGTGCCACCTTTCCAAGAGTCCCCCAGATGTCTCAGTCCATTCCAGAGGAACCTCTTTTCCCTTCACCGGCTTGTCTTTCACGCCGAGGATCGACTCACACCAAGGTGGCACGTGGCACAGCCCTGTGGGAAAGCCTCGTGGGAAAGCCTCGAGGGACAGCCTCGAGGGAAAGCCACAGATCCCTTGATCCACGTGACAGGAAGCGTGACAGTACTGCTGCAGCTCGGGAGGAAAGCGCACGTGCATGCCCCCACTCGAGACGAGGCCTGACTCCCCTGGGGAGACTCAGAAGCACCCCAAGATCCATGGCAACACTGGAGAGGAATCCTCAGGATCCGGCCCCGACTCCACACAAGGACTGAGGCCCCGGCATGGACGGGAGAGGAATCCCGAGAGGTCCCCTAGCAACTCGCATGGTGACTGGCCTTTCCTGAGGCCACCAGAGCGGGTCCCTGAGGTCCCCGTCGTAACTCGAGAAGACCTGCCGCAACTCGAGAAAATCCAGGAGGTTCTCCCCTCCAGGCGAGATGAGGCCCATTTCCGCTGAGGCGTCTCGAGGCTGATCACACCTCACCTCTGGAACTTCGAAAGGCTCCTTCACACCCTTGCTGCAAATCAAGAAGTTCCCCGACATACCCGTCTCCACCCGAGAGGAATCACGAGGGTCCCGCCCACATCCAGAGGAGCCCCGTCTCGGCCTCGAAGCTCGAGATGAGGGATCCTTTCCCTGCTTCTTCGGGAAAGAGTTCCCGGCGTTCCCGTCGCATCTCAAGAGAAGGCCCTCTCAACAGGAACGGCGAGAGGAACTCCAGGGTCGTGCCACCATTCCAAGAGTCCCCCAGATGTCTCAGTCCATTGCAGAGGAACCTCTTTTCCCTTCACCGGCTCGTCTTTCACGCCGAGGATCGACTCACACCAAGGTGGCACGTGGCACAGCCCTGTGGGAAAGCCTCGTGGGAAAGCCTCGAGGGACAGCCTCGAGGGAAAGCCACAGATCCCTTGATCCACGTGACAGGAAGCGTGACACTACTGCTGCAGCTCGGGAGGAAAGCGCACGTGCATGCCCCCACTCGAGACCAGCCCTGACTCCCCTGGGGAGACTCAGAAGCACCCCAAGATCCATGGCAACACTGGAGAGGAATCCTCAGGTTCCGGGCCCGACTCCACACAAGGACTGAGGCCCCGGCATGGACGGGAGAGGAATCCCGAGAGGTCCCCTAGCAACTCTCATGGGGAGTGGCCTTTCCAGAGGCCACCAGAGCGGGTCCCTGAGGTCCCCGTCGTAACTCGAGAAGACCTGCCGCAACTCGAGAAAATCCAGGAGGTTCTCCCCTCCAGGCGAGATGAGGCCCATTTCCGCTGAGGCGTCTCGAGGCTGATCACACCTCACCTCTGGAACTTCGAAAGGCTCCTTCACACCCTTGGTGCAAATCAAGAAGTTTCCCGACATACCCGTCTCCACTCGAGAGGAATCACGAGGGTCCCGCCCACATCCAGAGGAGCCCCGTTTCCGCCTCGAAGCTCGAGATGAGGGATCCTTTCCCTGCTTCGTCGGGAAAGAGTTCCCAGCGTTCCCGTCGCATCTCAAGAGGAGGCCCTCTCAACAGGAACGGCGAGAGGAACTCCAGGGTCGTGCCACCATTCCAAGAGTCCCCACGATGTCTCAGTCCATTGCAGAGGAACCTCTTTTCCCTTCACCGGCTCGTCTTTCACGCCGAGGATCGACTCACACCAAGGTGGCACGTGGCACAGCCCTGTGGGAAAGCCTCGTGGGAAAGCCTCGAGGGACAGCCTCGAGGGAAAGCCACAGATCCCTTGATCCACGTGACAGGAAGCGTGACACTACTGCTGCAGCACGGGAGGAAAGCGCACGTGCATGCCCCCACTCGAGACGAGGCCTGACTCGCCTGGGGAGACTCAGAAGCACCCAAAGATCCATGGCAACACTGGAGAGGAATCCTCAGGTTCCTGCCCCCACTCCACACAAGGACTGAGGCCCCGGCATGGACGGGAGAGGAAACCCGAGAGGTCCCCTAGCCACTCGCATGGGGACTGGCCTTTCCTGAGGCCACCAGAGCGGGTCCCTGAGGTCCCCGTCGTAAATCGAGAAGACCTGCCGCAACTCGAGAAAATCCAGGAGGTTCTCCCCTCCAGGCGAGATGAGGCCCATTTCTGCTGAGGTGTCACGAGGCGGATCACACCTCACCTCTGGAACTTCGAAAGGGTCCTTCACACCCTTGGTGCAAATCAAGAAGTTCCCCGACATACCCGTCTCCACTCGAGAGGAATCACGAGGGTCCCGCCCACATCCAGAGGAGCCCCGTTTCGGCCTCGTAGCTCGAGATGAGGGATCCTGTCCCTGCTTCGTCGGGAAAGAGTTCCCGGCGTTCCCGTCGCATCTCAAGAGGAGGCGCTCTCAACAGGAACGGCGAGAGGAACTCCAGGGTCGTGCCACCTTTCCAAGAGTCCCCCAGATGTCTCAGTCCATTCCAGAGGAACCTCTTTTCCTTTCACCGGCTTGTCTTTCACGCCGAGGATCGACTCACACCAAGGTGGCACGTGGCACAGCCCTGTGGGAAAGCCTCGTGGGAAAGCCTCGAGGGACAGCCTCGAGGGAAAGCCACAGATCCCTTGATCCACGTGACAGGAAGCGTGACAGTACTGCTGCAGCTCGGGAGGAAAGCGCACGTGCATGCCCCCACTCGAGACGAGGCCTGACTCCCCTGGGGAGACTCAGAAGCACCCCAAGATCCATGGCAACACTGGAGAGGAATCCTCAGGTTCCCGCCCCGACTCCACACAAGGACTGAGGCCCCGGCATGGACGGGAGAGGAATCCCGAGAGGTCCCCTAGCAACTCGCATGGTGACTGGCCTTTCCTGAGGCCACCAGAGCGGGTCCCTGAGGTCCCCGTCGTAACTCGAGAAGACCTGCCGCAACTCGAGAAAATCCAGGAGGTTCTCCCCTCCAGGCGAGATGAGGCCCATTTCCGCTGAGGCGTCTCGAGGCTGATCACACCTCACCTCTGGAACTTCGAAAGGCTCCTTCACACCCTTGCTGCAAATCAAGAAGTTCCCCGACATACCCGTCTCCACCCGAGAGGAATCACGAGGGTCCCGCCCACATCCAGAGGAGCCCCGTCTCGGCCTCGAAGTTCGAGATGAGGGATCCTTTCCCTGCTTCTTCGGGAAAGAGTTCCCGGCGTTCCCGTCGCATCTCAAGAGGAGGCCCTCTCAACAGGAACGGCGAGAGGAACTCCAGGGTCTTGCCACCATTCCAAGAGTCCCCCAGATGTCTCAGTCCATTGCAGAGGAACCTCTTTTCCCTTCACCGGCTCGTCTTTCACGCCGAGGATCGACTCACACCAAGGTGGCACGTGGCACAGCCCTGTGGGAAAGCCTCGTGGGAAAGCCTCGAGGGACAGCCTCGAGGGAAAGCCACAGATCCCTTGATCCACGTGACAGGAAGCGTGACACTACTGCTGCAGCTCGGGAGGAAAGCGCACGTGCATGCCCCCACTCGAGACGAGCCCTGACTCCCCTGGGGAGACTCAGAAGCACCCCAAGATCCATGGCAACACTGGAGAGGAATCCTCAGGTTCCGGCCCCGACTCCACACAAGGACTGAGGCCCCGGCATGGACGGGAGAGGAAACCCGAGAGGTCCCCTAGCCACTCTCATGGGGACTGGCCTTTCCTGAGGCCACCAGAGCGAGTCCCTGAGGTCCCCGTCGTAACTCGAGAAAACCTGCCGCAACTCGAGAAAATCCAGGAGGTTCTCCCCTCCAGGCGAGATGAGGCCCATTTCCGCTGAGGCGTCTCGAGGCTGATCACACCTCACCTCTGGAACTTCGAAAGGGTCCTTCACACCCTTGGTGCAAATCAAGAAGTTTCCCGACATACCCGTCTCCACTCGAGAGGAATCACGAGAGTCCCGCCCACATCCAGAGGAGCCCCGTTTCCGCCTCGAAGCTCGAGATGAGGGATCCTTTCCCTGCTTCGTCGGGAAAGAGTTCCCGGCGTTCCCGTCCCATCTCAAGAGGAGGCCCTCTCAACAGGAACGGCGAGAGGAACTCCAGGGTCGTGCCACCATTCCAAGAGTCCCCCAGATGTCTCAGTCCATTCCAGAGGAACCTCTTTTCCCTTCACCGGCTCGTCTTTCACGCCGAGGATCGACTCACACCAAGGTGGCACGTGGCACAGCCCTGTGGGAAAGCCTCGTGGGAAAGCCTCGAGGGACAGCCTCGAGGGAAAGCCACAGATCCCTTGATCCACGTGACAGGAAGCGTGACACTACTGCTGCAGCTCGGGAGGAAAGCGCACGTGCATGCCCCCACTCGAGACGAGGCCAGACTCCCCTGGGGAGACTCAGAAGCACCCCAAGATCCATGGCAACACTGGAGAGGAATCCTCAGGTTCCGGGCCTGACTCCACACAAGGACTGAGGCCCCGGCATGGACGGGAGAGGAATCCCGAGAGGTCCCCTAGCAACTCGCATGGGGACTGGCCTTTCCTGAGGCCACCAGAGCGGGTCCCTGAGGTCCCCGTCGTAACTCGAGAAGACCTGCCGCAACTCGAGAAAATCCAGGAGGTTCTCCCCTCCAGTCGAGATGAGGCCCATTTCTGCTGAGGTGTCACGAGGCGGATCACACCTCACCTCTGGAACTTCGAAAGGCTCCTTCACACCCTTGGTGCAAATCAAGAAGTTCCCCAACATACCCGTCTCCACTCGAGAGGAATCACGAGGGTCCCGCCCACATCCAGAGGAGCCCCGTTTCGGCCTCGTAGCTCGAGATGAGGGATCCTGTCCCTGCTTCTTCGGGAAAGAGTTCCCGGCGTTCCCGTCGCATCTCAAGAGGAGGCCCTCTCAACAGGAACGGCGAGAGGAACTCCAGGGTCGTGCCACCTTTCCAAGAGTCCCCCAGATGTCTCAGTCCATTCCAGAGGAACCTCTTTTCCCTTCACCGGCTTGTCTTTCACGCCGAGGATCGACTCACACCAAGGTGGCACGTGGCACAGCCCTGTGGGAAAGCCTCGTGGGAAAGCCTCGAGGGACAGCCTCGAGGGAAAGCCACAGATCCCTTGATCCACGTGACAGGAAGCGTGACACTACTCCTGCAGCTCGGGAGGAAAGCGCACGAGCATGCCCCCACTCGAGACGAGGCCTGACTCCCCTGGGGAGACTCAGAAGCACCCCAAGATCCATGGCAACACTGGAGAGGAATCCTCAGGTTCCGGGCCCGACTCCACACAAGGACTGAGGCCCCGGCATGGACGGTAGAGGAATCCCGAGAGGTCCCCTAGCAACTCGCATGGTGACTGGCCTTTCCTGAGGCCACCAGAGCGGGTCCCTGAGGTCCCCGTCGTAACTCGAGAAGACCTGCCGCAACTCGAGAAAATCCAGGAGGTTCTCCCCTCCAGGCGAGATGAGGCCCATTTCCGCTGAGGCGCCTCGAGGCTGATCACACCTCACCTCTGGAACTTCGAAAGGCTCCTTCACACCCTTGCTGCAAATCAAGAAGTTCCCAGACATACCCGTCTCCACCCGAGAGGAATCACGAGGGTCCCGCCCACATCCAGAGGAGCCCCGTCTCGGCCTCGAAGCTCGAGATGAGGGATCCTTTCCCTGCTTCTTCGGGAAAGAGTTCCCTGCGTTCCCGTCGCATCTCAAGAGGAGGCCCTCTCAACAGGAACGGCGAGAGGAACTCCAGGGTCGTGCCACCATTCCAAGAGTCCCCCAGATGTCTCAGTCCATTGCAGAGGAACCTCTTTTCCCTTCACCGGCTCGTCTTTCACGCCGAGGATCGACTCACACCAAGGTGGCACGTGGCACAGCCCTGTGGGAAAGCCTCGTGGGAAAGCCTCGAGGGACAGCCTCGAGGGAAAGCCACAGATCCCTTGATCCACGTGACAGGAAGCGTGACACTACTGCTGCAGCTCGGGAGGAAAGCGCACGTGCATGCCCCCACTCGAGACGAGCCCTGACTCCCCTGGGGAGACTCAGAAGCACCCCAAGATCCATGGCAACACTGGAGAGGAATCCTCAGGTTCCGGGCCCGACTCCACACAAGGACTGAGGCCCCGGCATGGACGGGAGAGGAATCCCGAGAGGTCCCCTAGCAACTCGCATGGGGACTGGCCTTTCCTGAGGCCACCAGAGCGGGTCCCTGAGGTCCCCGTCGTAAATCGAGAAGACCTGCCGCAACTCGAGAAAATCCAGGAGGTTCTCCCCTCCAGGCGAGATGAGGCCCATTTCCGCTGAGGCGTCTCGAGGCTGATCACACCTCACCTCTGGAACTTCGAAAGGCTCCTTCACACAGTTGGTGCAAATCAAGAAGTTTCCCGACATACCCGTCTCCACTCGAGAGGAATCACGAGGGTCCCGCCCACATCCAGAGGAGCCCCGTTTCCGCCTCGAAGCTCGAGATGAGGGATCCTTTCCCTGCTTCGTCGGGAAAGAGTTCCCAGCGTTCCCGTCGCATCTCAAGAGGAGGCCCTCTCAACAGGAACGGCGAGAGGAACTCCAGGGTCGTGCCACCATTCCAAGAGTCCCCAAGATGTCTCAGTCCATTGCAGAGGAACCTCTTTTCCCTTCACCGGCTCGTCTTTCACGCCGAGGATCGACTCACACCAAGGTGGCACGTGGCACAGCCCTGTGGGAAAGCCTCGTGGGAAAGCCTCGAGGGACAGCCTCGAGGGAAAGCCACAGATCCCTTGATCCACGTGACAGGAAGCGTGACACTACTGCTGCAGCATGGGAGGAAAGAGCACGTGCATGCCCCCACTCGAGACGAGGCCTGACTCCCCTGGGGAGACTCAGAAGCACCCAAAGATCCATGGCAACACTGGAGAGGAATCCTCAGGTTCCGGCCCCGACTCCACACAAGGCCTGAGGCCCCGGCATGGACGGGAGAGGAAACCCGAGAGGTCCCCTAGCCACTCGCATGGGGACTGGCCTTTCCTGAGGCCACCAGAGCGGGACCCTGAGGTCCCCGTCGTAAATCGAGAAGACCTGCCGCAACTCGAGAAAATCCAGGAGGTTCTCCCCTCCAGGCGAGATGAGGCCCATTTCTGCTGAGGTGTCACGAGGCGGATCACACCTCACCTCTGGAACTTCGAAAGGGTCCTTCACACCCTTGGTGCAAATCAAGAAGTTCCCCGACATACCCGTCTCCACTGGAGAGGAATCACGAGGGTCCCGCCCACATCCAGAGCAGCCCCGTTTCGGCCTCGTAGCTCGAGATGAGGGATCCTGTCCCTGCTTCGTCGGGAAAGAGTTCCCGGCGTTCCCGTCGCATCTCAAGAGGAGGCCCTCTCAACAGGAACGGCGAGAGGAACTCCAGGGTCGTGCCACCTTTCCAAGAGTCCCCCAGATGTCTCAGTCCATTCCAGAGGAACCTCTTTTCCCTTCACCGGCTCGTCTTTCACGCCGAGGATCGACTCACACCAAGGTGGCACGTGGCACAGCCCTGTGGGAAAGCCTCGTGGGAAAGCCTCGAGGGACAGCCTCGAGGGAAAGCCACAGATCCCTTGATCCACGTGACAGGAAGCGTGACACTACTGCTGCAGCTCGGGAGGAAAGCGCACGTGCATGCCCCCACTCGAGACGAGGCCTGACTCCCCTGGGGAGACTCAGAAGCACCCCAAGATCCATGGCAACACTGGAGAGGAATCCTCAGGTTCCGGCCCCGACTCCACACAAGGACTGAGGCCCCGGCATGGACGGGAGAGGAATCCCGAGAGGTCCCCTAGCAACTCGCATGGGGACTGGCCTTTCCTGAGGCCACCAGAGCGGGTCCCTGAGGTCCCCGTCGTAACTCGAGAAGACCTGCCGCAACTCGAGAAAATCCAGGAGGTTCTCCCCTCCAGGGGAGATGAGGCCCATTTCCGCTGAGGCGTCTCGAGGCTGATCACACCTCACCTCTGGAACTTCGAAAGGGTCCTTCACACCCTTGGTGCAAATCAAGAAGTTCCCCGACCTAGCCGTCTCCACTGGAGAGGAATCACGAGGGTCCCGCCCACATCCAGAGGAGCCCCGTTTCCGCCTCGTAGCTCGACATGAGGGATCCTTTCCCTGCTTCTTCGGGAAAGAGTTCCCGGCCTTCCCGTCGCATCTGAAGAGGAGGCCCTCTCAACAGGAACGGCGAGAGGAACTCCAGGGTCGTGCCACCATTCCAAGAGTCCCCCAGATGTCTCAGTCCATTCCAGAGGAACCTCTTTTCCCTTCACCGGCTCGTCTTTCACGCCGAGGATCGACTCACACCAAGGTGGCACGTGGCACAGCCCTGTGGGAAAGCCTCGTGGGAAAGCCTCGAGGGACAGCCTCGAGGGAAAGCCACAGATCCCTTGATCCACGTGACAGGAAGCGTGACACTACTGCTGCAGCTCGGGAGGAAAGCGCACGTGCATGCCCCCACACGAGACGAGGCCTGACTCCCCTGGGGAGACTCAGAAGCACCCCAAGATCCATGGCAACACTGGAGAGGAATCCTCAGGTTCCGGCCCCGACTCCACACAAGGACTGAGGCCCCGGCATGGACGGGAGAGGAATCCCGAGAGGTCCCCTAGCAACTCGCATGGGGACTGGCCTTTCCTGAGGCCACCAGAGCGGGTCCCTGAGGTCCCCGTCGTAACTCGAGAAGAACTGCCGCAACTCGAGAAAATCCAGGAGGTTCTCCCCTCCAGGCGAGATGAGGCCCATTTCCGCTGAGGCGTCTCGAGGCTGATCACACCTCACCTCTGGAACTTCGAAAGGGTCCTTCACACCCTTGGTGCAAATCAAGAAGTTCCCCGACCTAGCCGTCTCCACTCGAGGGGAATCACGAGGGTCCCGCCCACATCCAGAGGAGCCCCGTTTCCACCTCGTAGCTCGAGATGAGGGATCCTTTCCCTGCTTCGTTGGGAAAGAGTTCCCGGCGTTGCCGTCGCATCTCAAGAGGAGGCCCTCTCAACAGGAACGGCGAGAGGAACTCCAGGGTCGTGTCACCATTCCAAGAGTCCCCCAGATGTCTCAGTCCATTCCAGAGGAACCTCTTTTCCCTTCACCGGCTCGCCTTTCACGCCGAGGATCGACTCACACCAAGGTGGCACGTGGCACAGCCCTGTGGGAAAGCCTCGTGGGAAAGCCTCGAGGGATAGCCTCGAGGGAAAGCCACAGATCCCTTGATCCACGTGACAGGAAGCGTGACACTACTGCTGCAGCTCGGGAGGAAAGCGCACGTGCATGCCCCCACTCGAGACGAGGCCTGACTCCCCTGGGGAGACTCAGAAGCACCCCAAGATCCATGGCAACACTGGAGAGGAATCCTCAGGTTCCGGCTCCGACTCCACACAAGGACTGAGGCCCCGGCATGGACGGGAGAGGAATCCCGAGAGGTCCCCTAGCAACTCGCATGGGGAGTGGCCTTTCCTGAGGCCACCAGAGCGGGTCCCTGAGGTCCCCGTCGTAACTCGAGAAGACCTGCCGCAACTCGAGAAAATCCAGGAGGTTCTCCCCTCCAGGCGAGATGAGGCCCATTTCCGCTGAGGCGTCTCGAGGCTGATCACACCTCACCTCTGGAACTTCGAAAGGGTCCTTCACACCCTTGGTGCAAATCAAGAAGTTCCCCGACATACCCGTCTCTACTCGAGAGGAATCACGAGGGTCCCGCCCACATCCAGAGGAGCCCCGTTTCGGCCTCGTAGCTCGAGATGAGGGATCCTGTCCCTGCTTCGTCGGGAAAGAGTTCCCGGCGTTCCCGTCGCATCTCAAGAGGAGGCCCTCTCAACAGGAACGGCGAGAGGAACTCCAGGGTCGTGCCACCTTTCCAAGAGTCCCCCAGATGTCTCAGTCCATTCCAGAGGAACCTCTTTTCCCTTCACCGGCTTGTCTTTCACGCCGAGGATCGACTCACACCAAGGTGGCACGTGGCACAGCCCTGTGGGAAAGCCTCGTGGGAAAGCCTCGAGGGACAGCCTCGAGGGAAAGCCACAGATCCCTTGATCCACGTGACAGGAAGCGTGACACTACTGCTGCAGCTCGGGAGGAAAGCGCACGTGCATGCCCCCACTCGAGACGAGCCCTGACTCCCCTTGGGAGACTCAGAAGCACCCCAAGATCCATGGCAACACTGGAGAGGAATCCTCAGGATCCGGCCCCGACTCCACACAAGGACTGAGGCCCCGGCATGGACGGGAGAGGAATCCCGAGAGGTCTCCTAGCAACTCGCATGGTGACTGGCCTTTCCTGAGGCCACCAGAGCGGGTCCCTGAGGTCCCCGTCGTAACTCGAGAAGACCTGCCGCAACTCGAGAAAATCCAGGAGGTTCTCCCCTCCAGGCGAGATGAGGCCCATTTCCGCTGAGGCGTCTCGAGGCTGATCACACCTCACCTCTGGAACTTCGAAAGGCTCCTTCACACCCTTGCTGCAAATCAAGAAGTTCCCCGACATACCCGTCTCCACCCGAGGGGAATCACGAGGGTCCCGCCCACATCCAGAGGAGCCCCGTCTCGGCCTCGAACCTCGAGATGAGGGATCCTTTCCCTGCTTCTTCGGGAAAGAGTTCCCGGCGTTCCCGTCGCATCTCAAGAGGAGGCCCTCTCAACAGGAACGGCGAGAGGAACTCCAGGGTCGTGCCACCATTCCAAGAGTCCCCCAGATGACTCAGTCCATTGCAGAGGAACCTCTTTTCCCTTCACCGGCTCGTCTTTCACGCCGAGGATCGACTCACACCAAGGTGGCACGTGGCACAGCCCTGTGGGAAAGCCTCGTGGGAAAGCCTCGAGGGACAGCCTCGAGGGAAAGCCACAGATCCCTTGATCCACGTGAAAGGAAGCGTGACACTACTGCTGCAGCTCGGGAGGAAAGCGCACGTGCATGCCCCCACTCGAGACGAGCCCTGACTCCCCTGGGAGACTCAGAAGCACCCCAAGATCCATGGCAACACTGGAGAGGAATCCTCAGGTTCCGGGCCCGACTCCACACAAGGACTGAGGCCCCGGCATGCACGGGAGAGGAATCCCGAGAGGTCCCCTAGCCACTCGCATGGGGACTGGCCTTTCCTGAGGCCACCAGAGCGGGTCCCTGAGTTCCCCGTCGTAACTCGAGAAAACCTGCCGCAACTCGAGAAAATCCAGGAGGTTCTCCCCTCCAGGCGAGATGAGGACCATTTCCGCTGAGGCGTCTCGAGGCTGATCACACCTCACCTCTGGAACATCGAAAGGGTCCTTCACACCCTTGGTGCAAATCAAGAAGTTTCCCGACATACCCGTCTCCACTCGAGAGGAATCACGAGGGTCCCGCCCACATCCAGAGGAGCCCCGTTTCCGCCTCGTAGCTCGAGATGAGGGATCCTTTCCCTGCTTCGTCGGGAAAGAGTTCCCGGCGTTCCCGTCGCATCTCAAGAGGAGGCCCTCTCAACAGGAACGGCGAGAGGAACTCCAGGGTCGTGCCACCATTCCAAGAGTCCCCACGATGTCTCAGTCCATTGCAGAGGAACCTCTTTTCCCTTCACCGGCTCGTCTTTCACGCCGAGGATCGACTCACACCAAGGTGGCACGTGGCACAGCCCTGTGGGAAAGCCTCGTGGGAAAGCCTCGAGGGACAGCCTCGAGGGAAAGCCACAGATCCCTTGATCCACGTGACAGGAAGCGTGACACTACTGCTGCAGCTCGGGAGGAAAGCGCACGTGCATGCCCCCACTCGAGACGAGCCCTGACTCCCCTGGGGAGACTCAGAAGCACCCCAAGATCCATGGCAACACTGGAGAGGAATCCTCAGGTTCCGGGCCCGACTCCACACAAGGACTGAGGCCCCGGCATGGACGGGAGAGGAATCCCGAGAGGTCCCCTAGCAACTCGCATGGGGACTGGCCTTTCCTGAGGCCACCAGAGCGGGTCCCTGAGGTCCCCGTCGTAACTCGAGAAGACCTGCCACAACTCGAGAAAATCCAGGAGGTTCTCCCCTCCAGGCGAGATGAGGCCCATTTCCGCTGAGGCGTCTCGAGGCTGATCACTCCTCACCTCTGGAACTTCGAAAGGCTCCTTCACACCCTTGGTGCAAATCAAGAAGTTTCCCGACATACCCGTCTCCACTCGAGAGGAATCGCGAGGGTCCCGCCCACATCCAGAGGAGCCCCGTTTCCGCCTCGAAACTCGAGATGAGGGATCCTTTCCCTGCTTCGTCGGGAAAGAGTTCCCAGCGTTCCCGTCGCATCTCAAGAGGAGGCCCTCTCAACAGGAACGGCGAGAGGAACTCCAGGGTCGTGCCACCATTCCAAGAGTCCCCACGATGTCTCAGTCCATTGCAGAGGAACCTCTTTTCCCTTCACCGGCTCGTCTTTCACGCCGAGGATCGACTCACACCAAGGTGGCACGTGGCACAGCCCTGTGGGAAAGCCTCGTGGGAAAGCCTCGAGGGACAGCCTCGAGGGAAAGCCACAGATCCCTTGATCCACGTGACAGGAAGCGTGACACTACTGCTGCAGCATGGGAGGAAAGTGCACGTGCATGCCCCCACTCGAGACGAGGCCTGACTCCCCTGGGGAGACTCAGAAGCACCCAAAGATCCATGGCAACACTGGAGAGGAATCCTCAGGTTCCTGCCCCCACTCCACACAAGGACTGAGGCCCCGGCATGGACGGGAGAGGAAACCCGAGAGGTCCCCTAGCCACTCGCATGGGGACTGGCCTTTCCTGAGGCCACCAGAGCGGGTCCCTGAGGTCCCCGTCGTAACTCGAGAAGACCTGCCGCAACTCGAGAAAATCCAGGAGGTTCTCCCCTCCAGGCGAGATGAGGCCCATTTCTGCTGAGGTGTCACGAGGCGGATCACACCTCACCTCTGGAACTTCGAAAGGGTCCTTCACACCCTTGGTGCAAATCAAGAAGTTCCCCGACATACCCGTCTCCACTCGAGAGGAATCACGAGGGTCCCGCCCACATCCAGAGGAGCCCCGTTTCGGCCTCGTAGCTCGAGATGAGGGATCCTGTCCCTGCTTCGTCGGGAAAGAGTTCCCGGCGTTCCCGTCGCATCTCAAGAGGAGGCCCTCTCAACAGGAACGGCGAGAGGAACTCCAGGGTCGTGCCACCTTTCCAAGAGTCCCCCAGATGTCTCAGTCCATTCCAGAGGAACCTCTTTTCCCTTCACCGGCTTGTCTTTCACGCCGAGGATCGACTCACACCAAGGTGGCACGTGGCACAGCCCTGTGGGAAAGCCTCGTGGGAAAGCCTCGAGGGACAGCCTCGAGGGAAAGCCACAGATCCCTTGATCCACGTGACAGGAAGCGTGACAGTACTGCTGCAGCTCGGGAGGAAAGCGCACGTGCATGCCCCCACTCGAGACGAGGCCTGACTCCCCTGGGGAGACTCAGAAGCACCCCAAGATCCATGGCAACACTGGAGAGGAATCCTCAGGTTCCGGCCCCGACTCCACACAAGGACAGAGGCCCCGGCATGGACGGGAGAGGAATCCCGAGAGGTCCCCTAGCAACTCGCATGGTGACTGGCCTTTCCTGAGGCCACCAGAGCGGGTCCCTGAGGTCCCCGTCGTAACTCGAGAAGACCTGCCGCAACTCGAGAAAATCCAGGAGGTTCTCCCCTCCAGGCGAGATGAGGCCCATTTCCGCTGAGGCGTCTCGAGGCTGATCACACCTCACCTCTGGAACTTCGAAAGGCTCCTTCACACCCTTGCTGCAAATCAAGAAGTTCCCCGACATACCCGTCTCCACTCGAGAGGAATCACGAGGGTCCCGCCCACATCCAGAGGAGTCCCGTTTCCGCCTCGAAGCTCGAGATGAGGGATCCTTTCCCTGCTTCTTCGGGAAAGAGTTCCCGGCGTTCCCGTCGCATCTCAAGAGGAGGCCCTCTCAACAGGAACGGCGAGAGGAACTCCAGGGTCGTGCCACCATTCCAAGAGTCCCCCAGATGTCTCAGTCCATTGCAGAGGAACCTCTTTTCCCTTCACCGGCTCGTCTTTCATGCCGAGGATCGACTCACACCAAGGTGGCACGTGGCACAGCCCTGTGGGAAAGCCTCGTGGGAAAGCCTCGAGGGACAGCCTCGAGGGAAAGCCACAGATCCCTTGATCCACGTGACAGGAAGCGTGACACTACTGCTGCAGCTCGGGAGGAAAGCGCACGTGCATGCCCCCACTCGAGACGAGCCCTGACTCCCCTGGGGAGACTCAGAAGCACCCAAAGATCCATGGCAACACTGGAGAGGAATCCTCAGGTTCCGGCCCCGACTCCACACAAGGACTGAGGCCCCGGCATGGACGGGAGAGGAAACCCGAGAGGTCCCCTAGCCACTCGCATGGGGACTGGCCTTTCCTGAGGCCACCAGAGCGGGTCCCTGAGGTCCCCGTCGTAACTCGAGAAAACCTGCCGCAACTCGAGAAAATCCAGGAGGTTCTCCCCTCCAGGCGAGATGAGGCCCATTTCCGCTGAGGCGTCTCGAGGCTGATCACACCTCACCTCTGGAACTTCGAAAGGGTCATTCACACCCTTGGTGCAAATCAAGAAGTTTCCCGACATACCCGTCTCCACTCGAGAGGAATCACGAGGGTCCCGCCCACATCCAGAGGAGCCCCGTTTCCGCCTCGAAGCTCGAGATGAGGGATCCTTTCCCTGCTTCGTCGGGAAAGAGTTCCCGGCGTTCCCGTCGCATCTCAAGAGCAGGCCCTCTCAACAGGAACGGCGAGAGGAACTCCAGGGTCGTGCCACCTTTCCAAGAGTCCCCCAGATGTCTCAGTCCATTCCAGAGGAACCTCTTTTCCCTTCACCGGCTTGTCTTTCACGCCGAGGATCGACTCACACCAAGGTGGCACGTGGCACAGCCCTGTGGGAAAGCCTCGTGGGAAAGCCTCGAGGGACAGCCTCGAGGGAAAGCCACAGATCCCTTGATCCACGTGACAGGAAGCGTGACAGTACTGCTGCAGCTCGGGAGGAAAGCGCACGTGCATGCCGCCACTCGAGACGAGGCCTGACTCCCCTGGGGAGACTCAGAAGCACCCCAAGATCCATGGCAACACTGGAGAGGAATCCTCAGGTTCCGGGCCCGACTCCACACAAGGACTGAGGCCCCGGCATGGACGGGAGAGGAATCCCGAGAGGTCCCCTAGCAACTCGCATGGGGAGTGGCCTTTCCTGAGGCCACCAGAGCGGGTCCCTGAGGTCCCCGTCGTAACTCGAGAAGACCTGCCGCAACTCGAGAAAATCCAGGAGGTTCTCCCCTCCAGGCGAGATGAGGCCCATTTCCGCTGAGGCGTCTCGAGGCTGATCACACCTCAACTCTGGAACTTCGAAAGGCTCCTTCACACCCTTGCTGCAAATCAAGAAGTTCCCCGACATACCCGTCTCCACTCGAGAGGAATCACGAGGGTCCCGCCCACATCCAGAGGAGCCCCGTTTCGGCCTCGTAGCTCGAGATGAGGGATCCTGTCCCTGCTTCGTCGGGAAAGAGTTCCCGGCGTTCCCGTCGCATCTCAAGAGGAGGCCCTCTCAACAGGAACGGCGAGAGGAACTCCAGGGTCGTGCCACCTTTCCAAGAGTCCCCCAGATGTCTCAGTCCATTCCAGAGGAACCTCTTTTCCCTTCACCGGCTTGTCTTTCACGCCGAGGATCGACTCACACCAAGGTGGCACGTGGCACAGCCCTGTGGGAAAGCCTCGTGGGAAAGCCTCGAGGGACAGCCTCGAGGGAAAGCCACAGATCCCTTGATCCACGTGACAGGAAGCGTGACAGTACTGCTGCAGCTCGGGAGGAAAGCGCACGTGCATGCCCCCAGTCGAGACGAGGCCTGACTCCCCTGGGGAGACTCAGAAGCACCCCAAGATCCATGGCAACACTGGAGAGGAATCCTCAGGATCCGGCCCCGACTCCACACAAGGACTGAGGCCCCGGCATGCACGGGAGAGGAATCCCGAGAGGTCCCCTAGCAACTCGCATGGTGACTGGCCTTTCCTGAGGCCACCAGAGCGGGTCCCTGAGGTCCCCGTCGTAACTCGAGAAGACCTGCCGCAACTCGAGAAAATCCAGGAGGTTCTACCCTCCAGGCGAGATGAGGCCCATTTCCGCTGAGGCGTCTCGAGGCTGATCACACCTCACCTCTGGAACTTCGAAAGGCTCCTTCACACCCTTGCTGCAAATCAAGAAGTTCCCCGACATACCCGTCTCCACCCGAGAGGAATCACGAGGGTCCCGCCCACATCCAGAGGAGCCCCGTCTCGGCCTCGAAGCTCGAGATGAGGGATCCTTTCCCTGCTTCTTCGGGAAAGAGTTCCCGGCGTTCCCGTCGCATCTCAAGAGGAGGCCCTCTCAACAGGAACGGCGAGAGGAACTCCAGGGTCGTGCCACCATTCCAAGAGTCCCCACGATGTCTCAGTCCATTGCAGAGGAACCTCTTTTCCCTTCACCGGCTCGTCTTTCACGCCGAGGATCGACTCACACCAAGGTGGCACGTGGCACAGCCCTGTGGGAAAGCCTCGTGGGAAAGCCTCGAGGGACAGCCTCGAGGGAAAGCCACAGATCCCTTGATCCACGTGACAGGAAGCGTGACACTACTGCTGCAGCTCGGGAGGAAAGCGCACGTGCATGCCCCCACTCGAGACGAGCCCTGACTCCCCTGGGGAGACTCAGAAGCACCCCAAGATCCATGGCAACACTGGAGAGGAATCCTCAGGTTCCGGGCCCGACTCCACACAAGGACTGAGGCCCCGGCATGGACGGGAGAGGAATCCCGAGAGGTCCCCTAGCAACTCGCATGGGGACTGGCCTTTCCTGAGGCCACCAGAGCGGGTCCCTGAGGTCCCCGTCGTAACTCGAGAAGACCTGCCACAACTCGAGAAAATCCAGGAGGTTCTCCCCTCCAGGCGAGATGAGGCCCATTTCCGCTGAGGCGTCTCGAGGCTGATCACTCCTCACCTCTGGAACTTCGAAAGGCTCCTTCACACCCTTGGTGCAAATCAAGAAGTTTCCCGACATACCCGTCTCCACTCGAGAGGAATCGCGAGGGTCCCGCCCACATCCAGAGGAGCCCCGTTTCCGCCTCGAAACTCGAGATGAGGGATCCTTTCCCTGCTTCGTCGGGAAAGAGTTCCCAGCGTTCCCGTCGCATCTCAAGAGGAGGCCCTCTCAACAGGAACGGCGAGAGGAACTCCAGGGTCGTGCCACCATTCCAAGAGTCCCCACGATGTCTCAGTCCATTGCAGAGGAACCTCTTTTCCCTTCACCGGCTCGTCTTTCACGCCGAGGATCGACTCACACCAAGGTGGCACGTGGCACAGCCCTGTGGGAAAGCCTCGTGGGAAAGCCTCGAGGGACAGCCTCGAGGGAAAGCCACAGATCCCTTGATCCACGTGACAGGAAGCGTGACACTACTGCTGCAGCATGGGAGGAAAGTGCACGTGCATGCCCCCACTCGAGACGAGGCCTGACTCCCCTGGGGAGACTCAGAAGCACCCAAAGATCCATGGCAACACTGGAGAGGAATCCTCAGGTTCCTGCCCCCACTCCACACAAGGACTGAGGCCCCGGCATGGACGGGAGAGGAAACCCGAGAGGTCCCCTAGCCACTCGCATGGGGACTGGCCTTTCCTGAGGCCACCAGAGCGGGTCCCTGAGGTCCCCGTCGTAACTCGAGAAGACCTGCCGCAACTCGAGAAAATCCAGGAGGTTCTCCCCTCCAGGCGAGATGAGGCCCATTTCTGCTGAGGTGTCACGAGGCGGATCACACCTCACCTCTGGAACTTCGAAAGGGTCCTTCACACCCTTGGTGCAAATCAAGAAGTTCCCCGACATACCCGTCTCCACTCGAGAGGAATCACGAGGGTCCCGCCCACATCCAGAGGAGCCCCGTTTCCGCCTCGTAGCTCGAGATGAGGGATCCTTTCCCTGCTTCGTCGGGAAAGAGTTCCCGGCGTTCCCGTCGCATCTCAAGAGGAGGCCCTCTCAACAGGAACGGCGAGAGGAACTCCAGGGTCGTGCCACCATTCCAAGAGTCCCCCAGATGTCTCAGTCCATTGCAGAGGAACCTCTTTTCCCTTCACCGGCTCGTCTTTCACGCCGAGGATCGACTCACACCAAGGTGGCACGTGGCACAGCCCTGTGGGAAAGCCTCGTGGGAAAGCCTCGAGGGACAGCCTCGAGGGAAAGCCACAGATCCCTTGATCCACGTGACAGGAAGCGTGACACTACTGCTGCAGCTCGGGAGGAAAGCGCACGTGCATGCCCCCACTCGAGACGAGCCCTGACTCCCCTGGGGAGACTCAGAAGCACCCCAAGATCCATGGCAACACTGGAGAGGAATCCTCAGGTTCCGGGCCCGACTCCACACAAGGACTGAGGCCCCGGCATGGAGGGGAGAGGAATCCCGAGAGGTCCCCTAGCAACTCGCATGGGGAGTGGCCTTTCCTGAGGCCACCAGAGCGGGTCCCTGAGGTCCCCGTCGTAACTCGAGAAGACCTGCCGCAACTCGAGAAAATCCAGGAGGTTCTCCCCTCCAGGCGAGATGAGGCCCATTTCCGCTGAGGCGTCTCGAGGCTGATCACACCTCACCTCTGGAACTTCGAAAGGGTCCTTCACACCCTTGGTGCAAATCAAGAAGTTCCCCGACATACCCGTCTCCACTCGAGAGGAATCACGAGGGTCCCGCCCACATCCAGAGGAGCCCCGTTTCGGCCTCGTAGCTCGAGATGAGGGATCCTGTCCCTGCTTCGTCGGGAAAGAGTTCCCGGCGTTCCCGTCGCATCTCAAGAGGAGGCCCTCTCAACAGGAACGGCGAGAGGAACTCCAGGGTCGTGCCACCTTTCCAAGAGTCCCCCAGATGTCTCAGTCCATTCCAGAGGAACCTCTTTTCCCTTCACCGGCTTGTCTTTCACGCCGAGGATCGACTCACACCAAGGTGGCACGTGGCACAGCCCTGTGGGAAAGCCTCGTGGGAAAGCCTCGAGGGACAGCCTCGAGGGAAAGCCACAGATCCCTTGATCCACGTGACAGGAAGCGTGACAGTACTGCTGCAGCTCGGGAGGAAAGCGCACGTGCATGCCCCCAGTCGAGACGAGGCCTGACTCCCCTGGGGAGACTCAGAAGCACCCCAAGATCCATGGCAACACTGGAGAGGAATCCTCAGGATCCGGCCCCGACTCCACACAAGGACTGAGGCCCCGGCATGCACGGGAGAGGAATCCCGAGAGGTCCCCTAGCAACTCGCATGGTGACTGGCCTTTCCTGAGGCCACCAGAGCGGGTCCCTGAGGTCCCCGTCGTAACTCGAGAAGACCTGCCGCAACTCGAGAAAATCCAGGAGGTTCTCCCCTCCAGGCGAGATGAGGCCCATTTCCGCTGAGGCGTCTCGAGGCTGATCACACCTCACCTCTGGAACTTCGAAAGGCTCCTTCACACCCTTGCTGCAAATCAAGAAGTTCCCCGACATACCCGTCTCCACCCGAGAGGAATCACGAGGGTCCCGCCCACATCCAGAGGAGCCCCGTCTCGGCCTCGAAGCTCGAGATGAGGGATCCTTTCCCTGCTTCTTCGGGAAAGAGTTCCCGGCGTTCCCGTCGCATCTCAAGAGGAGGCCCTCTCAACAGGAACGGCGAGAGGAACTCCAGGGTCGTGCCACCATTCCAAGAGTCCCCACGATGTCTCAGTCCATTGCAGAGGAACCTCTTTTCCCTTCACCGGCTCGTCTTTCACGCCGAGGATCGACTCACACCAAGGTGGCACGTGGCACAGCCCTGTGGGAAAGCCTCGTGGGAAAGCCTCGAGGGACAGCCTCGAGGGAAAGCCACAGATCCCTTGATCCACGTGACAGGAAGCGTGACACTACTGCTGCAGCTCGGGAGGAAAGCGCACGTGCATGCCCCCACTCGAGACGAGCCCTGACTCCCCTGGGGAGACTCAGAAGCACCCCAAGATCCATGGCAACACTGGAGAGGAATCCTCAGGTTCCGGGCCCGACTCCACACAAGGACTGAGGCCCCGGCATGGACGGGAGAGGAATCCCGAGAGGTCCCCTAGCAACTCGCATGGGGACTGGCCTTTCCTGAGGCCACCAGAGCGGGTCCCTGAGGTCCCCGTCGTAACTCGAGAAGACCTGCCACAACTCGAGAAAATCCAGGAGGTTCTCCCCTCCAGGCGAGATGAGGCCCATTTCCGCTGAGGCGTCTCGAGGCTGATCACTCCTCACCTCTGGAACTTCGAAAGGCTCCTTCACACCCTTGGTGCAAATCAAGAAGTTTCCCGACATACCCGTCTCCACTCGAGAGGAATCGCGAGGGTCCCGCCCACATCCAGAGGAGCCCCGTTTCCGCCTCGAAACTCGAGATGAGGGATCCTTTCCCTGCTTCGTCGGGAAAGAGTTCCCAGCGTTCCCGTCGCATCTCAAGAGGAGGCCCTCTCAACAGGAACGGCGAGAGGAACTCCAGGGTCGTGCCACCATTCCAAGAGTCCCCACGATGTCTCAGTCCATTGCAGAGGAACCTCTTTTCCCTTCACCGGCTCGTCTTTCACGGCGAGGATCGACTCACACCAAGGTGGCACGTGGCACAGCCCTGTGGGAAAGCCTCGTGGGAAAGCCTCGAGGGACAGCCTCGAGGGAAAGCCACAGATCCCTTGATCCACGTGACAGGAAGCGTGACACTACTGCTGCAGCATGGGAGGAAAGTGCACGTGCATGCCCCCACTCGAGACGAGGCCTGACTCCCCTGGGGAGACTCAGAAGCACCCAAAGATCCATGGCAACACTGGAGAGGAATCCTCAGGTTCCTGCCCCCACTCCACACAAGGACTGAGGCCCCGGCATGGACGGGAGAGGAAACCCGAGAGGTCCCCTAGCCACTCGCATGGGGACTGGCCTTTCCTGAGGCCACCAGAGCGGGTCCCTGAGGTCCCCGTCGTAACTCGAGAAGACCTGCCGCAACTCGAGAAAATCCAGGAGGTTCTCCCCTCCAGGCGAGATGAGGCCCATTTCTGCTGAGGTGTCACGAGGCGGATCACACCTCACCTCTGGAACTTCGAAAGGGTCCTTCACACCCTTGGTGCAAATCAAGAAGTTCCCCGACATACCCGTCTCCACTCGAGAGGAATCACGAGGGTCCCGCCCACATCCAGAGGAGCCCCGTTTCCGCCTCGTAGCTCGAGATGAGGGATCCTTTCACTGCTTCGTCGGGAAAGAGTTCCCGGCGTTCCCGTCGCATCTCAAGAGGAGGCCCTCTCAACAGGAACGGCGAGAGGAACTCCAGGGTCGTGCCACCATTCCAAGAGTCCCCCAGATGTCTCAGTCCATTGCAGCGGAACCTCTTTTCCCTTCACCGGCTCGTCTTTCACGCCGAGGATCGACTCACACCAAGGTGGCACGTGGCACAGCCCTGTGGGAAAGCCTCGTGGGAAAGCCTCGAGGGACAGCCTCGAGGGAAAGCCACAGATCCCTTGATCCACGTGACAGGAAGCGTGACACTACTGCTGCAGCTCGGGAGGAAAGCGCACGTGCATGCCCCCACTCGAGACGAGCCCTGACTCCCCTGGGGAGACTCAGAAGCACCCCAAGATCCATGGCAACACTGGAGAGGAATCCTCAGGTTCCGGGCCCGACTCCACACAAGGACTGAGGCCCCGGCATGGAGGGGAGAGGAATCCCGAGAGGTCCCCTAGCAACTCGCATGGGGAGTGGCCTTTCCTGAGGCCACCAGAGCGGGTCCCTGAGGTCCCCGTCGTAACTCGAGAAGACCTGCCGCAACTCGAGAAAATCCAGGAGGTTCTCCCCTCCAGGCGAGATGAGGCCCATTTCCGCTGAGGCGTCTCGAGGCTGATCACACCTCACCTCTGGAACTTCGAAAGGGTCCTTCACACCCTTGGTGCAAATCAAGAAGTTCCCCGACATACCCGTCTCCACTCGAGAGGAATCACGAGGGTCCCGCCCACATCCAGAGGAGCCCCGTTTCGGCCTCGTAGCTCGAGATGAGGGATCCTGTCCCTGCTTCGTCGGGAAAGAGTTCCCGGCGTTCCCGTCGCATCTCAAGAGGAGGCCCTCTCAACAGGAACGGCGAGAGGAACTCCAGGGTCGTGCCACCTTTCCAAGAGTCCCCCAGATGTCTCAGTCCATTCCAGAGGAACCTCTTTTCCCTTCACCGGCTTGTCTTTCACGCCGAGGATCGACTCACACCAAGGTGGCACGTGGCACAGCCCTGTGGGAAAGCCTCGTGGGAAAGCCTCGAGGGACAGCCTCGAGGGAAAGCCACAGATCCCTTGATCCACGTGACAGGAAGCGTGACAGTACTGCTGCAGCTCGGGAGGAAAGCGCACGTGCATGCCCCCAGTCGAGACGAGGCCTGACTCCCCTGGGGAGACTCAGAAGCACCCCAAGATCCATGGCAACACTGGAGAGGAATCCTCAGGATCCGGCCCCGACTCCACACAAGGACTGAGGCCCCGGCATGCACGGGAGAGGAATCCCGAGAGGTCCCCTAGCAACTCGCATGGTGACTGGCCTTTCCTGAGGCCACCAGAGCGGGTCCCTGAGGTCCCCGTCGTAACTCGAGAAGACCTGCCGCAACTCGAGAAAATCCAGGAGGTTCTCCCCTCCAGGCGAGATGAGGCCCATTTCCGCTGAGGCGTCTCGAGGCTGATCACACCTCACCTCTGGAACTTCGAAAGGCTCCTTCACACCCTTGCTGCAAATCAAGAAGTTCCCCGACATACCCGTCTCCACCCGAGAGGAATCACGAGGGTCCCGCCCACATCCAGAGGAGCCCCGTCTCGGCCTCGAAGCTCGAGATGAGGGATCCTTTCCCTGCTTCTTCGGGAAAGAGTTCCCGGCGTTCCTGTCGCATCTCAAGAGGAGGCCCTCTCAACAGGAACGGCGAGAGGAACTCCAGGGTCGTGCCACCATTCCAAGAGTCCCCACGATGTCTCAGTCCATTGCAGAGGAACCTCTTTTCCCTTCACCGGCTCGTCTTTCACGCCGAGGATCGACTCACACCAAGGTGGCACGTGGCACAGCCCTGTGGGAAAGCCTCGTGGGAAAGCCTCGAGGGACAGCCTCGAGGGAAAGCCACAGATCCCTTGATCCACGTGACAGGAAGCGTGACACTACTGCTGCAGCTCGGGAGGAAAGCGCACGTGCATGCCCCCACTCGAGACGAGCCCTGACTCCCCTGGGGAGACTCAGAAGCACCCCAAGATCCATGGCAACACTGGAGAGGAATCCTCAGGTTCCGGGCCCGACTCCACACAAGGACTGAGGCCCCGGCATGGACGGGAGAGGAATCCCGAGAGGTCCCCTAGCAACTCGCATGGGGACTGGCCTTTCCTGAGGCCACCAGAGCGGGTCCCTGAGGTCCCCGTCGTAACTCGAGAAGACCTGCCACAACTCGAGAAAATCCAGGAGGTTCTCCCCTCCAGGCGAGATGAGGCCCATTTCCGCTGAGGCGTCTCGAGGCTGATCACTCCTCACCTCTGGAACTTCGAAAGGCTCCTTCACACCCTTGGTGCAAATCAAGAAGTTTCCCGACATACCCGTCTCCACTCGAGAGGAATCGCGAGGGTCCCGCCCACATCCAGAGGAGCCCCGTTTCCGCCTCGAAACTCGAGATGAGGGATCCTTTCCCTGCTTCGTCGGGAAAGAGTTCCCAGCGTTCCCGTCGCATCTCAAGAGGAGGCCCTCTCAACAGGAACGGCGAGAGGAACTCCAGGGTCGTGCCACCATTCCAAGAGTCCCCACGATGTCTCAGTCCATTGCAGAGGAACCTCTTTTCCCTTCACCGGCTCGTCTTTCACGCCGAGGATCGACTCACACCAAGGTGGCACGTGGCACAGCCCTGTGGGAAAGCCTCGTGGGAAAGCCTCGAGGGACAGCCTCGAGGGAAAGCCACAGATCCCTTGATCCACGTGACAGGAAGCGTGACACTACTGCTGCAGCATGGGAGGAAAGTGCACGTGCATGCCCCCACTCGAGACGAGGCCTGACTCCCCTGGGGAGACTCAGAAGCACCCAAAGATCCATGGCAACACTGGAGAGGAATCCTCAGGTTCCTGCCCCCACTCCACACAAGGACTGAGGCCCCGGCATGGACGGGAGAGGAAACCCGAGAGGTCCCCTAGCCACTCGCATGGGGACTGGCCTTTCCTGAGGCCACCAGAGCGGGTCCCTGAGGTCCCCGTCGTAACTCGAGAAGACCTGCCGCAACTCGAGAAAATCCAGGAGGTTCTCCCCTCCAGGCGAGATGAGGCCCATTTCTGCTGAGGTGTCACGAGGCGGATCACACCTCACCTCTGGAACTTCGAAAGGGTCCTTCACACCCTTGGTGCAAATCAAGAAGTTCCCCGACATACCCGTCTCCACTCGAGAGGAATCACGAGGGTCCCGCCCACATCCAGAGGAGCCCCGTTTCGGCCTCGTAGCTCGAGATGAGGGATCCTGTCCCTGCTTCGTCGGGAAAGAGTTCCCGGCGTTCCCGTCGCATCTCAAGAGGAGGCCCTCTCAACAGGAACGGCGAGAGGAACTCCAGGGTCGTGCCACCTTTCCAAGAGTCCCCCAGATGTCTCAGTCCATTCCAGAGGAACCTCTTTTCCCTTCACCGGCTTGTCTTTCACGCCGAGGATCGACTCACACCAAGGTGGCACGTGGCACAGCCCTGTGGGAAAGCCTCGTGGGAAAGCCTCGAGGGACAGCCTCGAGGGAAAGCCACAGATCCCTTGATCCACGTGACAGGAAGCGTGACAGTACTGCTGCAGCTCGGGAGGAAAGCGCACGTGCATGCCCCCACTCGAGACGAGGCCTGACTCCCCTGGGGAGACTCAGAAGCACCCCAAGATCCATGGCAACACTGGAGAGGAATCCTCAGGTTCCGGCCCCGACTCCACACAAGGACTGAGGCCCCGGCATGGACGGGAGAGGAATCCCGAGAGGTCCCCTAGCAACTCGCATGGTGACTGGCCTTTCCTGAGGCCACCAGAGCGGGTCCCTGAGGTCCCCGTCGTAACTCGAGAAGACCTGCCGCAACTCGAGAAAATCCAGGAGGTTCTCCCCTCCAGGCGAGATGAGGCCCATTTCCGCTGAGGCGTCTCGAGGCTGATCACACCTCACCTCTGGAACTTCGAAAGGCTCCTTCACACCCTTGCTGCAAATCAAGAAGTTCCCCGACATACCCGTCTCCACTCGAGAGGAATCACGAGGGTCCCGCCCACATCCAGAGGAGTCCCGTTTCCGCCTCGAAGCTCGAGATGAGGGATCCTTTCCCTGCTTCTTCGGGAAAGAGTTCCCGGCGTTCCCGTCGCATCTCAAGAGGAGGCCCTCTCAACAGGAACGGCGAGAGGAACTCCAGGGTCGTGCCACCATTCCAAGAGTCCCCCAGATGTCTCAGTCCATTGCAGAGGAACCTCTTTTCCCTTCACCGGCTCGTCTTTCATGCCGAGGATCGACTCACACCAAGGTGGCACGTGGCACAGCCCTGTGGGAAAGCCTCGTGGGAAAGCCTCGAGGGACAGCCTCGAGGGAAAGCCACAGATCCCTTGATCCACGTGACAGGAAGCGTGACACTACTGCTGCAGCTCGGGAGGAAAGCGCACGTGCATGCCCCCACTCGAGACGAGCCCTGACTCCCCTGGGGAGACTCAGAAGCACCCAAAGATCCATGGCAACACTGGAGAGGAATCCTCAGGTTCCGGCCCCGACTCCACACAAGGACTGAGGCCCCGGCATGGACGGGAGAGGAAACCCGAGAGGTCCCCTAGCCACTCGCATGGGGACTGGCCTTTCCTGAGGCCACCAGAGCGGGTCCCTGAGGTCCCCGTCGTAACTCGAGAAAACCTGCCGCAACTCGAGAAAATCCAGGAGGTTCTCCCCTCCAGGCGAGATGAGGCCCATTTCCGCTGAGGCGTCTCGAGGCTGATCACACCTCACTTCTGGAACTTCAAAAGGGTCATTCACACCCTTGGTGCAAATCAAGAAGTTTCCCGACATACCCGTCTCCACTCGAGAGGAATCACGAGGGTCCCGCCCACATCCAGAGGAGCCCCGTTTCCGCCTCGAAGCTCGAGATGAGGGATCCTTTCCCTGCTTCGTCGGGAAAGAGTTCCCGGCGTTCCCGTCGCATCTCAAGAGCAGGCCCTCTCAACAGGAACGGCGAGAGGAACTCCAGGGTCGTGCCACCTTTCCAAGAGTCCCCCAGATGTCTCAGTCCATTCCAGAGGAACCTCTTTTCCCTTCACCGGCTTGTCTTTCACGCCGAGGATCGACTCACACCAAGGTGGCACGTGGCACAGCCCTGTGGGAAAGCCTCGTGGGAAAGCCTCGAGGGACAGCCTCGAGGGAAAGCCACAGATCCCTTGATCCACGTGACAGGAAGCGTGACAGTACTGCTGCAGCTCGGGAGGAAAGCGCACGTGCATGCCGCCACTCGAGACGAGGCCTGACTCCCCTGGGGAGACTCAGAAGCACCCCAAGATCCATGGCAACACTGGAGAGGAATCCTCAGGTTCCGGGCCCGACTCCACACAAGGACTGAGGCCCCGGCATGGACGGGAGAGGAATCCCGAGAGGTCCCCTAGCAACTCGCATGGGGAGTGGCCTTTCCTGAGGCCACCAGAGCGGGTCCCTGAGGTCCCCGTCGTAACTCGAGAAGACCTGCCGCAACTCGAGAAAATCCAGGAGGTTCTCCCCTCCAGGCGAGATGAGGCCCATTTCCGCTGAGGCGTCTCGAGGCTGATCACACCTCACCTCTGGAACATCGAAAGGGTCCTTCACACCCTTGGTGCAAATCAAGAAGTTTCCCGACATACCCGTCTCCACTCGAGAGGAATCACGAGGGTCCCGCCCACATCCAGAGGAGCCCCGTTTCCGCCTCGTAGCTCGAGATGAGGGATCCTTTCCCTGCTTCGTCGGGAAAGAGTTCCCGGCGTTCCCGTCGCATCTCAAGAGGAGGCCCTCTCAACAGGAACGGCGAGAGGAACTCCAGGGTCGTGCC
Organism: Budorcas taxicolor; assembly: GCF_023091745.1. NCBI lineage: Eukaryota > Metazoa > Chordata > Mammalia > Artiodactyla > Bovidae > Budorcas > Budorcas taxicolor. Next base: position 136,167 of record NW_026291882.1, read on the forward strand.
ACCATTCCAAGAGTCCCCCAGATGTCTCAGTCCATTGCAGCGAAACCTCTTTTCCCTTCACCGGCTCGTCTTTCACGCCGAGGATCGACTCACACCAAGGTGGCACGTGGCACAGCCCTGTGGGAAAGCCTCGTGGGAAAGCCTCGAGGGACAGCCTCGAGGGAAAGCCACAGATCCCTTGATCCACGTGACAGGAAGCGTGACACTACTGCTGCAGCTCGGGAGGAAAGCGCACGTGCATGCCCCCACTCGAGACGAGCCCTGACTCCCCTGGGGAGACTCAGAAGCACCCCAAGATCCATGGCAACACTGGAGAGGAATCCTCAGGTTCCGGGCCCGACTCCACACAAGGACTGAGGCCCCGGCATGGAGGGGAGAGGAATCCCGAGAGGTCCCCTAGCAACTCGCATGGGGAGTGGCCTTTCCTGAGGCCACCAGAGCGGGTCCCTGAGGTCCCCGTCGTAACTCGAGAAGACCTGCCGCAACTCGAGAAAATCCAGGAGGTTCTCCCCTCCAGGCGAGATGAGGCCCATTTCCGCTGAGGCGTCTCGAGGCTGATCACACCTCACCTCTGGAACTTCGAAAGGGTCCTTCACACCCTTGGTGCAAATCAAGAAGTTCCCCGACATACCCGTCTCCACTCGAGAGGAATCACGAGGGTCCCGCCCACATCCAGAGGAGCCCCGTTTCGGCCTCGTAGCTCGAGATGAGGGATCCTGTCCCTGCTTCGTCGGGAAAGAGTTCCCGGCGTTCCCGTCGCATCTCAAGAGGAGGCCCTCTCAACAGGAACGGCGAGAGGAACTCCAGGGTCGTGCCACCTTTCCAAGAGTCCCCCAGATGTCTCAGTCCATTCCAGAGGAACCTCTTTTCCCTTCACCGGCTTGTCTTTCACGCCGAGGATCGACTCACACCAAGGTGGCACGTGGCACAGCCCTGTGGGAAAGCCTCGTGGGAAAGCCTCGAGGGACAGCCTCGAGGGAAAGCCACAGATCCCTTGATCCACGTGACAGGAAGCGTGACAGTACTGCTGCAGCTCGGGAGGAAAGCGCACGTGCATGCCCCCAGTCGAGACGAGGCCTGACTCCCCTGGGGAGACTCAGAAGCACCCCAAGATCCATGGCAACACTGGAGAGGAATCCTCAGGATCCGGCCCCGACTCCACACAAGGACTGAGGCCCCGGCATGCACGGGAGAGGAATCCCGAGAGGTCCCCTAGCAACTCGCATGGTGACTGGCCTTTCCTGAGGCCACCAGAGCGGGTCCCTGAGGTCCCCGTCGTAACTCGAGAAGACCTGCCGCAACTCGAGAAAATCCAGGAGGTTCTCCCCTCCAGGCGAGATGAGGCCCATTTCCGCTGAGGCGTCTCGAGGCTGATCACACCTCACCTCTGGAACTTCGAAAGGCTCCTTCACACCCTTGCTGCAAATCAAGAAGTTCCCCGACATACCCGTCTCCACTCGAGAGGAATCACGAGGGTCCCGCCCACATCCAGAGGAGCCCCGTTTCCGCCTCGAAGCTCGAGATGAGGGATCCTTTCCCTGCTTCTTCGGGAAAGAGTTCCCGGCGTTCCCGTCGCATCTCAAGAGGAGGCCCTCTCAACAGGAACGGCGAGAGGAACTCCAGGGTCGTGCCACCATTCCAAGAGTCCCCCAGATGTCTCAGTCCATTGCAGAGGAACCTCTTTTCCCTTCACCGGCTCGTCTTTCACGCCGAGGATCGACTCACAACAAGGTGCACGTGGCACAGCCCTGTGGGAAAGCCTCGTGGGAAAGCCTCGAGGGACAGCCTCGAGGGAAAGCCACAGATCCCTTGATCCACGTGAAAGGAAGCGTGACACTACTGCTGCAGCTCGGGAGGAAAGCGCACGTGCATGCCCCCACTCGAGACGAGCCCTGACTCCCCTGGGGAGACTCAGAAGCACCCAAAGATCCATGGCAACACTGGAGAGGAATCCTCAGGTTCCGGCCCCGACTCCACACAAGGACTGAGGCCCCGGCATGGACGGGAGAGGAAACCCGAGAGGTCCCCTAGCCACTCGCATGGGGACTGGCCTTTCCTGAGGCCACCAGAGCGGGTCCCTGAGGTCCCCGTCGTAACTCGAGAAGACCTGCCGCAACTCGAGAAAATCCAGGAGGTTCTCCCCTCCAGGCGAGATGAGGACCATTTCCGCTGAGGCGTCTCGAGGCTGATCACACCTCACCTCTGGAACTTCGAAAGGGTCCTTCACACCCTTGGTGCAAATCAAGAAGTTTCCCGACATACCCGTCTCCACTCGAGAGGAATTACGAGGGTCCCGCCCACATCCAGAGGAGCCCCGTTTCCGCCTCGTAGCTCGAGATGAGGGATCCTTTCCCTGCTTCGTCGGGAAAGAGTTCCCGGCGTTCCCGTCGCATCTCAAGAGGAGGCCCTCTCAACAGGAACGGCGAGAGGAACTCCAGGGTCGTGCCACCTTTCCAAAAGTCCCCCAGATGTCTCAGTCCATTCCAGAGGAACCTCTTTTCCCTTCACCGGCTTGTCTTTCACGCCGAGGATCGACTCACACCAAGGTGGCACGTGGCACAGCCCTGTGGGAAAGCCTCGTGGGAAAGCCTCGAGGGACAGCCTCGAGGGAAAGCCTCAGATCCCTTGATCCACGTGACAGGAAGCGTGACAGTACTGCTGCAGCTCGGGAGGAAATCGCACGTGCATGCCCCCACTCGAGACGAGGCCTGACTCCCCTGGGGAGACTCAGAAGCACCCCAAGATCCATGGCAACACTGGAGAGGAATCCTCAGGATCCGGCCCCGACTCCACACAAGGACTGAGGCCCCGGCATGCACGGGAGAGGAATCCCGAGAGGTCCCCTAGCAACTCGCATGGTGACTGGCCTTTCCTGAGGCCACCAGAGCGGGTCCCTGAGGTCCCCGTCGTAACTCGAGAAGACCTGCCGCAACTCGAGAAAATCCAGGAGGTTCTCCCCTCCAGGCGAGATGAGGCCCATTTCCGCTGAGGCGTCTCGAGGCTGATCACACCTCACCTCTGGAACTTCGAAAGGCTCCTTCACACCCTTGCTGCAAATCAAGAAGTTCCCCGACATACCCGTCTCCACTCGAGAGGAATCACGAGGGTCCCGCCCACATCCAGAGGAGCCCCGTTTCCGCCTCGAAGCTCGAGATGAGGGATCCTTTCCCTGCTTCTTCGGGAAAGAGTTCCCGGCGTTCCCGTCGCATCTCAAGAGGAGGCCCTCTCAACAGGAACGGCGAGAGGAACTCCAGGGTCGTGCCACCATTCCAAGAGTCCCCCAGATGTCTCAGTCCATTGCAGAGGAACCTCTTTTCCCTTCACCGGCTCGTCTTTCACGCCGAGGATCGACTCACAACAAGGTGCACGTGGCACAGCCCTGTGGGAAAGCCTCGTGGGAAAGCCTCGAGGGACAGCCTCGAGGGAAAGCCACAGATCCCTTGATCCACGTGAAAGGAAGCGTGACACTACTGCTGCAGCTCGGGAGGAAAGCGCACGTGCATGCCCCCACTCGAGACGAGCCCTGACTCCCCTGGGGAGACTCAGAAGCACCCAAAGATCCATGGCAACACTGGAGAGGAATCCTCAGGTTCCGGGCCCGACTCCACACAAGGACTGAGGCCCCGGCATGGACGGTAGAGGAATCCCGAGAGGTCCCCTAGCAACTCGCATGGTGACTGGCCTTTCCTGAGGCCACCAGAGCGGGTCCCTGAGGCCCCGTCGTAACTCGAGAAGACCTGCCGCAACTCGAGAAAATCCAGGAGGTTCTCCCCTCCAGGCGAGATGAGGCCCATTTCCGCTGAGGCGTCTCGAGGCTGATCACACCTCACCTCTGGAACTTCGAAAGGCTCCTTCACACCCTTGCTGCAAATCAAGAAGTTCCCCGACATACCCGTCTCCACTCGAGAGGAATCACGAGGGTCCCGCCCACATCCAGAGGAGCCCCGTTTCCGCCTTGTAGCTCGAGATGAGGGATCCTTTCCCTGCTTCGTCGGGAAAGAGTTCCCGGCGTTCCCGTCGCATCTCAAGAGCAGGCCCTCTCAACAGGAACGGCGAGAGGAACTCCAGGGTCGTGCCACCTTTCCAAGAGTCCCCCAGATGTCTCAGTCCATTCCAGAGGAACCTCTTTTCCCTTCACCGGCTTGTCTTTCACGCCGAGGATCGACTCACACCAAGGTGGCACGTGGCACAGCCCTGTGGGAAAGCCTCGTGGGAAAGCCTCGAGGGACAGCCTCGAGGGAAAGCCACAGATCCCTTGATCCACGTGACAGGAAGCGTGACAGTACTGCTGCAGCTCGGGAGGAAAGCGCACGTGCATGCCGCCACTCGAGACGAGGCCTGACTCCCCTGGGGAGACTCAGAAGCACCCCAAGATCCATGGCAACACTGGAGAGGAATCCTCAGGTTCCGGGCCCGACTCCACACAAGGACTGAGGCCCCGGCATGGACGGGAGAGGAATCCCGAGAGGTCCCCTAGCAACTCGCATGGTGACTGGCCTTTCCTGAGGCCACCAGAGCGGGTCCCTGAGGTCCCCGTCGTAACTCGAGAAGACCTGCCGCAACTCGAGAAAATCCAGGAGGTTCTCCCCTCCAGGCGAGATGAGGCCCATTTCCGCTGAGGCGTCTCGAGGCTGATCACACCTCACCTCTGGAACTTAGAAAGGCTCCTTCACACCCTTGGTGCAAATCAAGAAGTTCCCCGACATACCCGTCTCCACTCGAGAGGAATCACGAGGGTCCCGCCCACATCCAGAGGAGCCCCGTTTCCGCCTCGAAGCTCGAGATGAGGGATCCTTTCCCTGCTTCTTCGGGAAAGAGTTCCCGGAGTTCCCGTCGCATCTCAAGAGGAGGCCCTCTCAACAGGAACGGCGAGAGGAACTCCAGGGTCGTGCCACCATTCCAAGAGTCCCCCAGATGTCTCAGTCCATTGCAGAGGAACCTCTTTTCCCTTCACTGGCTCGTCTTTCACGCCGAGGATCGACTCACACCAAGGTGGCACGTGGCACAGCCCTGTGGGAAAGCCTCGTGGGAAAGCCTCGAGGGACAGCCTCGAGGGAAAGCCACAGATCCCTTGATCCACGTGAAAGGAAGCGTGACACTACTGCTGCAGCTCGGGAGGAAAGCGCACGTGCATGCCCCCACTCGAGACGAGCCCTGACTCCCCTGGGGAGACTCAGAAGCACCCCAAGATCCATGGCAACACTGGAGAGGAATCCTCAGGTTCCGGCCCCGACTCCACACAAGGACTGAGGCCCCGGCATGGACGGGAGAGGAAACCCGAGAGGTCCCCTAGCCACTCGCATGGGGACTGGCCTTTCCTGAGGCCACCAGAGCGGGTCCCTGAGGTCCCCGTCGTAACTCGAGAAAACCTGCCGCAACTCGAGAAAATCCAGGAGGTTCTCCCCTCCAGGCGAGATGAGGACCATTTCCGCTGAGGCGTCTCGAGGCTGATCACACCTCACCTCTGGAACATCGAAAGGGTCCTTCACACCCTTGGTGCAAATCAAGAAGTTTCCCGACATACCCGTCTCCACTCGAGAGGAATCACGAGGGTCCCGCCCACATCCAGAGGAGCCCCGTTTCCGCCTCGTAGCTCGAGATGAGTGATCCTTTCCCTGCTTCGTCGGGAAAGAGTTCCCGGCGTTCCCGTCGCATCTCAAGAGGAGGCCCTCTCAACAGGAACGGCGAGAGGAACTCCAGGGTCGTGCCACCATTCCAAGAGTCCCACAGATGTCTCAGTCCGTTGCAGAGGAACCTCTTTTCCCTTCACCGGCTCGTCTTCACGCCGAGGATCGACTCACACCAAGGTGGCACGTGGCACAGCCCTGTGGGAAAGCCTCGTGGGAAAGCCTCGAGGGACAACCTCGAGGGAAAGCCACAGATCCCTTGATCCACGTGACAGGAAGCGTGACACTACTGCTGCAGCTCGGGAGGAAAGCGCACGTGCATGCCCCCACTCGAGACGAGCCCTGACTCCCCTGGGGAGACTCAGAAGCACCCCAAGATCCATGGCAACACTGGAGAGGAATCCTCAGGTTCCGGGCACGACTCCACACAAGGACTGAGGCCCCGGCATGGACGGGAGAGGAATCCCGAGAGGTCCCCTAGCAACTCGCATGGGGACTGGCCTTTCCTGCGGCCACCAGAGCGGGTCCCTGAGGTCCCCGTCGTAACTCGAGAAGACCTGCCGCAACTCGAGAAAATCCAGGAGGTTCTCCCCTCCAGGCGAGATGAGGCCCATTTCCGCTGAGGCGTCTCGAGGCTGATCACACCTCACCTCTGGAACTTCGAAAGGCTCCTTCACACCCTTGGTGCAAATCAAGAAGTTTCCCGACATACCCGTCTCCACTCGAGAGGAATCACGAGGGTCCCGCCCACATCCAGAGGAGCCCCGTTTCCGCCTCGAAGCTCGAGATGAGGGATCCTTTCCCTGCTTCGTCGGGAAAGAGTTCCCAGCGTTCCCGTCGCATCTCAAGAGGAGGCCCTCTCAACAGGAACGGCGAGAGGAACTCCAGGGTCGTGCCACCATTCCAAGAGCCCCCCAGATGTCTCAGTCCATTGCAGAGGAACCTCTTTTCCCTTCACCGGCTCGTCTTTCACGCCGAGGATCGACTCACACCAAGGTGGCACGTGGCACAGCCCTGTGGGAAAGCCTCGTGGGAAAGCCTCGAGGGACAGCCTCGAGGGAAAGCCACAGATCCCTTGATCCACGTGAAAGGAAGCGTGACACTACTGCTGCAGCTCGGGAGGAAAGCGCACGTGCATGCCCCCACTCGAGACGAGCCCTGACTCCCCTTGGGAGACTCAGAAGCACCCCAAGATCCATGGCAACACTGGAGAGGAATCCTCAGGTTCCGGCCCCGACTCAAAACAAGGACTGAGGCCCCGGCATGGACGGGAGAAGAAACCCGAGAGGTCCCCTAACCACTCGCATGGGGCCTGGCCTTTCCTGAGTCCACCAGAGCGGGTCCCTGAGGTCCCCGTCGTAACTCGAGAAGACCTGCCACAACTCGAGAAAATCCAGGAGGTTCTCCACTCCAGGCGAGATGAGGCCCATTTCTGCTGAGGTGTCACGAGGCGGGTCACACCTCACCTCTGGAACTTCGAAAGGCTCCTTCACACCCTTGCTGCAAATCAAGAAGTTCCCCGACATACCCGTCTCCACTCGAGAGGAATCACGAGGGTCCCGCCCACATCCAGAGGAGCCCCGTTTCCGCCTCGTAGCTCGAGATGAGGGATCCTGTCCCTGCTTCGTCGGGAAAGAGTTCCCGGCGTTCCCGTCGCATCTCAAGAGGAGGCCCTCTCAACAGGAACGGCGAGAGGAACTCCAGGGTCGTGCCACCTTTCCAAGAGTCCCCCAGATGTCTCAGTCCATTTCAGAGGAACCTCTTTTCCCTTCACAGGCTCGTCTTTCACGCCGAGGATCGACTCACACCAAGGTGGCACGTGGCACAGCCCTGTGGGAAAGCCTCGTGGGAAAGCCTCGAGGGACAGCCTCGAGGGAAAGCCACAGATCCCTTGATCCACGTGACAGGAAGCGTGACACTACTGCTGCAGCTCGGGAGGAAAGCGCACGTGCATGCCCCCACTCGAGACGAGGCCTGACTCCCCTGGGGAGACTCAGAAGCACCCAAAGATCCATGGCAACACTGGAGAGGAATCCTCAGGTTCCTGCCCCCACTCCACACAAGGACTGAGGCCCCTGCATGGACGGGAGAGGAAAACCGAGAGGTCCCCTAGCCACTCGCATGGGGACTGGCCTTTCCTGAGGCCACCAGAGCGGGTCCCTGAGGTCCCCGTCGTAACTCGAGAAGACCTGCCGCAACTCGAGAAAATCCAGGAGGTTCTCCCCTCCAGGCGAGATGAGGCCCATTTCCGCTGAGGCGTCTCGAGGCTGATCACACCTCACCTCTGGAACTTCGAAAGGGTCCTTCACACCCTTGGTGCAAATCAAGAAGTTTGCCGACATACCCGTCTCCACTCGAGAGGAATCACGAGGGTCCCGCCCACATCCAGAGGAGCCCCGGGTCCGCCTCGAAGCTCGAGATGAGGGATCCTTTCCCTGCTTCGTCGGGAAAGAGATCCCGGCATTCCCGTCGCATCTCAAGAGGAGGCCCTCTCAACAGGAACGGCGAGAGGAACTCCAGGGTCGTGCCACCATTCCAAGAGTCCCCCAGAGGTCTCAGTCCATTCCAGAGGAAGCTCTTTTCCCTTCACCGGCTCGTCTTTCAAGCCGAGGATCGACTCACACCAAGGTGGCACGTGGCACAGCCCTGTGGGAAAGCCTCGTGGGAAAGCCTCGAGGGACAGCCTCGAGGGAAAGCCACAGATCCCTTGATCCACGTGACAGGAAGCGTGACACTACTGCTGCAGCTCGGGAGGAAAGCGCACGTGCATGCCCCCACTCGAGACGAGCCCTGACTCCCCTGGGGAGACTCAGAAGCACCCCAAGATCCATGGCAACACTGGAGAGGAATCCTCAGGTTCCGGGCACGACTCCACACAAGGACTGAGGCCCCGGCATGGACGGGAGAGGAATCCCGAGAGGTCCCCTAGCAACTCGCATGGGGACTGGCCTTTCCTGCGGCCACCAGAGCGGGTCCCTGAGGTCCCCGTCGTAACTCGAGAAGACCTGCCGCAACTCGAGAAAATCCAGGAGGTTCTCCCCTCCAGGCGAGATGAGGCCCATTTCCGCTGAGGCGTCTCGAGGCTGATCACACCTCACCTCTGGAACTTCGAAAGGCTCCTTCACACCCTTGGTGCAAATCAAGAAGTTTCCCGACATACCCGTCTCCACTCGAGAGGAATCACGAGGGTCCCGCCCACATCCAGAGGAGCCCCGTTTCCGCCTCGAAGCTCGAGATGAGGGATCCTTTCCCTGCTTCGTCGGGAAAGAGTTCCCAGCGTTCCCGTCGCATCTCAAGAGGAGGCCCTCTCAACAGGAACGGCGAGAGGAACTCCAGGGTCGTGCCACCATTCCAAGAGTCCCCCAGATGTCTCAGTCCATTGCAGAGGAACCTCTTTTCCCTTCACCGGCTCGTCTTTCACGCCGAGGATCGACTCACACCAAGGTGGCACGTGGCACAGCCCTGTGGGAAAGCCTCGTGGGAAAGCCTCGAGGGACAGCCTCGAGGGAAAGCCACAGATCCCTTGATCCACGTGAAAGGAAGCGTGACACTACTGCTGCAGCTCGGGAGGAAAGCGCACGTGCATGCCCCCACTCGAGACGAGCCCTGACTCCCCTTGGGAGACTCAGAAGCACCCCAAGATCCATGGCAACACTGGAGAGGAATCCTCAGGTTCCGGCCCCGACTCAACACAAGGACTGAGGCCCCGGCATGGACGGGAGAAGAAACCCGAGAGGTCCCCTAACCACTCGCATGGGGCTGGCCTTTCCTGAGGCCACCAGAGCGGGTCCCTGAGGTCCCCGTCGTAACTCGAGAAGACCTGCCACAACTCGAGAAAATCCAGGAGGTTCTCCACTCCAGGCGAGATGAGGCCCATTTCTGCTGAGGTGTCACGAGGCGGGTCACACCTCACCTCTGGAACTTCGAAAGGCTCCTTCACACCCTTGCTGCAAATCAAGAAGTTCCCCGACATACCCGTCTCCACTCGAGAGGAATCACGAGGGTCCCGCCCACATCCAGAGGAGCCCCGTTTCCGCCTCGTAGCTCGAGATGAGGGATCCTGTCCCTGCTTCGTCGGGAAAGAGTTCCCGGCGTTCCCGTCGCATCTCAAGAGGAGGCCCTCTCAACAGGAACGGCGAGAGGAACTCCAGGGTCGTGCCACCTTTCCAAGAGTCCCCCAGATGTCTCATTCCATTTCAGAGGAACCTCTTTTCCCTTCACAGGCTCGTCTTTCACGCCGAGGATCGACTCACACCAAGGTGGCACGTGGCACAGCCCTGTGGGAAAGCCTCGTGGGAAAGCCTCGAGGGACAGCCTCGAGGGAAAGCCACAGATCCCTTGATCCACGTGACAGGAAGCGTGACACTACTGCTGCAGCTCGGGAGGAAAGCGCACGTGCATGCCCCCACTCGAGACGAGGCCTGACTCCCCTGGGGAGACTCAGAAGCACCCAAAGATCCATGGCAACACTGGAGAGGAATCCTCAGGTTCCTGCCCCCACTCCACACAAGGACTGAGGCCCCGGCATGGACGGGAGAGGAAACCCGAGAGGTCCCCTAGCCACTCGCATGGGGACTGGCCTTTCCTGAGGCCACCAGAGCGGGTCCCTGAGGTCCCCGTCGTAACTCGAGAAGACCTGCCGCAACTCGAGAAAATCCAGGAGGTTCTCCCCTCCAGGCGAGATGAGGCCCATTTCCGCTGAGGCGTCTCGAGGCTGATCACACCTCACCTCTGGAACTTCGAAAGGGTCCTTCACACCCTTGGTGCAAATCAAGAAGTTTGCCGACATACCCGTCTCCACTCGAGAGGAATCACGAGGGTCCCGCCCACATCCAGAGGAGCCCCGGGTCCGCCTCGAAGCTCGAGATGAGGGATCCTTTCCCTGCTTCGTCGGGAAAGAGATCCCGGCATTCCCGTCGCATCTCAAGAGGAGGCCCTCTCAACAGGAACGGCGAGAGGAACTTCAGGGTCGTGCCACCATTCCAAGAGTCCCCCAGAGGTCTCAGTCCATTCCAGAGGAAGCTCTTTTCCCTTCACCGGCTCGTCTTTCAAGCCGAGGATCGACTCACACCAAGGTGGCACGTGGCACAGCCCTGTGGGAAAGCCTCGTGGGAAAGCCTCGAGGGACAGCCTCGAGGGAAAGCCACAGATCCCTTGATCCACGTGACAGGAAGCGTGACACTACTGCTGCAGCTCGGGAGGAAAGCGCATGTGCATGCCCCCACTCGAGACGAGGCCTGACTCCCCTGGGGAGACTCAGAAGCACCCCAAGATCCATGGCAACACTGGAGAGGAATCCTCAGGTTCCGGCCCCGACTCCACACAAGGACTGAGGCCCCGGCATGGACGGGAGAGGAAACCCGAGAGGTCCCCTAGCCACTCGCATGGGGACTGGCCTTTCCTGAGGCCACCAGAGAGGGTCCCTGAGGTCCCCGTCGTAACTCGAGAAGACCTGCCGCAACTCGAGAAAATCCAGGAGGTTCTCCCCTCCAGGGGAGATGAGGCCCATTTCCGCTGAGGCGTCTCGAGGCTGATCACACCTCACCTCTGGAACTTCGAAAGGGTCCTTCACACCCTTGGTGCAAATCAAGAAGTTCCCCGACATACCCGTCTCCACTCGAGAGGAATCACGAGGGTCCCGCCCACATCCAGAGGAGCCCCGGGTCCGCCTCGTAGCTCGAGATGAGGGATCCTTTCCCTGCTTCGTCGGGAAAGAGATCCCGGCATTCCCGTCGCATCTCAAGAGGAGGCCCTCTCAACAGGAACGGCGAGAGGAACTTCAGGGTCGTGCCACCATTCCAAGAGTCCCCCAGATGTCTCAGTCCATTCCAGTGGAAGCTCTTTTCCCTTCACCGGCTCGTCTTTCACGCCGAGGATCGACTCACACCAAGGTGGCACGTGGCACAGCCCTGTGGGAAAGCCTCGTGGGAAAGCCTCGAGGGACAGCCTCGAGGGAAAGCCACAGATCCCTTGATCCACGTGACAGGAAGCGTGACACTACTGCTGCAGCTCGGGAGGAAAGCGCACGTGCATGCCCCCACTCGAGACGAGGCCTGACTCCCCTGGGGAGACTCAGAAGCACCCCAAGATCCATGGCAACACTGGAGAGGAATCCTCAGGTTCCGGCCCCGACTCCACACAAGGACTGAGGCCCCGGCATGGACGGGAGAGGAATCCCGAGAGGTCCGCTAGCAACTCGCATGGGGACTGGCCTTTCCTGAGGCCACCAGAGCGGGTCCCTGAGGTCCCCGTCATAACTCGAGAAGACCTGTCGCAACTCGAGAAAATCCAGGAGGTTCTCCCCTCCAGGCGAGATGAGGCCCATTTCTGCTGAGGTGTCACGAGGAGGATCACACCTCACCTCTGGAACTTCGAAAGGCTCCTTCACACCCTTGCTGCAAATCAAGAAGTTCCCCGACATACCCGTCTCCACTCGAGAGGAATCACGAGGGTCCCGCCCACATCCAGAGGAGCCCCGTTTCGGCCTCGTAGCTCGAGATGAGGGATCCTGTCCCTGCTTCGTCGCGAAAGAGTTCCCGGCGTTCCCGTCGCATCTCAAGAGGAGGCCCTCTCAACAGGAACGGCGAGAGGAACTCCAGGGTCGTGCCACCTTTCCAAGAGTCCCCCAGATGTCTCAGTGCATTCCAGAGGAACCTCTTTTCCCTTCACCGGCTCGTCTTTCACGCCGAGGATCGACTCACACCAAGGTGGCACGTGGCACAGCCCTGTGGGAAAGCCTCGTGGGAAAGCCTCGAGGGACAGCCTCGAGGGAAAGCCACAGATCCCTTGATCCACGTGACAGGAAGCGTGACACTACTGCTGCAGCTCGGGAGGAAAGCGCACGTGCATGCCCCCACTCGAGACGAGGCCTGACTCCCCTGGGGAGACTCAGAAGCACCCAAAGATCCATGGCAACACTGGAGAGGAATCCTCAGGTTCCTGCCCCCACTCCACACAAGGACTGAGGCCCCGGCATGGACGGGAGAGGAAACCCGAGAGGTCCCCTAGCCACTCGCATGGGGACTGGCCTTTCCTGAGGCCACCAGAGCGGGTCCCTGAGGTCCCCGTCGTAACTCGAGAAGACCTGCTGCAACTCGAGAAAATCCAGGAGGTTCTCCCCTCCAGGCGAGATGAGGCCCATTTCCGCTGAGGCGTCTCGAGGCTGATCACACCTCACCTCTGGAACTTCGAAAGGGTCCTTCACACCCTTGGTGCAAATCAAGAAGTTTGCCGACATACCCGTCTCCACTCGAGAGGAATCACGAGGGTCCCGCCCACATCCAGAGGAGCCCCGGGTCCGCCTCGAAGCTCGAGATGAGGGATCCTTTCCCTGCTTCGTCGGGAAAGAGATCCCGGCATTCCCGTCGCATCTCAAGAGGAGGCCCTCTCAACAGGAACGGCGAGAGGAACTCCAGGGTCGTGCCACCTTTCCAAGAGTCCCCCAGATGTCTCAGTCCATTCCAGAGGAACCTCTTTTCCCTTCACCGGCTCGTCTTTCACGCCGAGGATCGACTCACACCAAGGTGGCACGTGGCACAGCCCTGTGGGAAAGCCTCGTGGGAAAGCCTCGAGGGACAGCCTCGAGGGAAAGCCACAGATCCCTTGATCCACGTGACAGGAAGCGTGACACTACTGCTGCAGCTCGGGAGGAAAGCGCACGTGCATGCCCCCACTCGAGACGAGGCCTGACTCCCCTGGGGAGACTCAGAAGCACCCCAAGATCCATGGCAACACTGGAGAGGAATCCTCAGGTTCCGGGCCCGACTCCACACAAGGACTGAGGCCCCGGCATGGACGGTAGAGGAATCCCGAGAGGTCCCCTAGCAACTCGCATGGTGACTGGCCTTTCCTGAGGCCACCAGAGCGGGTCCCTGAGGTCCCCGTCGTAACTCGAGAAGACCTGCCGCAACTCGAGAAAATCCAGGAGGTTCTCCCCTCCAGGCCAGATGAGGCCCATTTCCGCTGAGGCGTCTCGAGGCTGATCACACCTCACCTCTGGAACTTCGAAAGGCTCCTTCACACCCTTGCTGCAAATCAAGAAGTTGCCCGGCATACCCGTCTCCACTCGAGAGGAATCACGAGGGTCCCGCCCACATCCAGAGGAGCCCCGTTTCCGCCTCGAAGCTCGAGATGAGGGATCCTTTCCCTGCTTCGTCGGGAAAGAGTTCCCGGCGTTCCCGTCGCATCTCAAGAGGAGGCCCTCTCAACAGGAACGGCGAGAGGAACTCCAGGGTCGTGCCACCATTCCAAGAGTCCCCCAGATGTCTCAGTCCATTCCAGAGGAACCTCTTTTCCCTTCACCGGCTCGTCTTTCACGCCGAGGATCGACTCACACCAAGGTGGCACGTGGCACAGCCCTGTGGGAAAGCCTCGTGGGAAAGCCTCCAGGGACAGCCTCGAGGGAAAGCCACAGATCCCTTGATCCACGTGACAGGAAGCGTGACACTACTGCTGCAGCTCGGGAGGAAAGCGCACGTGCATGCCCCCACTCGAGACGAGGCCTGACTCCCCTGGGGAGACTCAGAAGCACCCAAAGATCCATGGCAACACTGGAGAGGAATCCTCAGGTTCCGGCCCCGACTCCACACAAGGACTGAGGCCCCGGCATGGACGGGAGAGGAATCCCGAGAGGTCCCCTAGCAACTCGCATGGGGACTGGCCTTTCCTGAGGCCACCAGAGCGGGTCCCTGAGGTCCCCGTCGTAACTCGAGAAGACCTGCCGCAACTCGAGAAAATCCAGGAGTTTCTCCCCTCCAGGCGAGATGAGGCCCATTTCCGCTGAGGCGTCTCGAGGCTGATCACACCTCACCTCTGGAACTTCGAAAGGCTCCTTCACACCCTTGGTGCAAATCAAGAAGTTCCCCGACATACCCGTCTCCACTCGAGAGGAATCACGAGGGTCCCGCCCACATCCAGAGGAGCCCCGTTTCGGCCTCGTAGCTCGAGATGAGGGATCCTGTCAACGCTTCGTCGGGAAAGAGTTCCCGGCGTTCCCGTCGCATCTCAAGAGGAGGCCCTCTCAACAGGAACGGCGAGAGGAACTCCAGGGTCGTGCCACCTTTCCAAGAGTCCCCAAGATGTCTCAGTGCATTCCAGAGGAACCTCTTTTCCCTTCACCGGCTCGTCTTTCACGCCGAGGATCGACTCACACCAAGGTGGCACGTGGCACAGCCCTGTGGGAAAGCCTCGTGGGAAAGCCTCGAGGGACAGCCTCGAGGGACAGCCTCGAGGGAAAGCCACAGATCCCTTGATCCACGTGACAGGAAGCGTGACACTACTGCTGCAGCTCGGGAGGAAAGCGCACGTGCATGCCCCCACTCGAGACGAGGCCTGACTCCCCTGGGGAGACTCAGAAGCACCCCAAGATCCATGGCAACACTGGAGAGGAATCCTCAGGTTCCTGCCCCCACTCCACACAAGGACTGAGGCCCCGGCATGGACGGGAGAGGAAACACGAGAGTTCCCCTAGCCACTCGCATGGGGACTGGCCTTTCCTTAGGCCACCAGAGCGAGTCCCTGAGGTCCCCGTCGTAACTCGAGAAGACCTGCCGCAACTCGAGAAAATCCAGGAGGTTCTCCCCTCCAGGCGAGATGAGGCCCATTTCCGCTGAGGCGTCTCGAGGCTGATCACACCTCACCTCTGGAACTTCGAAAGGGTCCTTCACACCCTTGGTGCAAATCAAGAAGTTTGCCGACATACCCGTCTCCACTCGAGAGGAATCACGAGGGTCCCGCCCACATCCAGAGGAGCCCCGGGTCCGCCTCGAAGCTCGAGATGAGGGATCCTTTCCCTGCTTCGTCGGGAAAGAGATCCCGGCATTCCCGTCGCATCTCAAGAGGAGGCCCTCTCAACAGGAACGGCGAGAGGAACTTCAGGGTCGTGCCACCATTCCAAGAGTCCCCCAGAGGTCTCAGTCCATTCCAGAGGAAGCTCTTTTCCCTTCACCGGCTCGTCTTTCACGCCGAGGATCGACTCACACCATGGTGGCACGTGGCACAGCCCTGTGGGAAAGCCTCGTGGGAAAGCCTCCAGGGACAGCCTCGAGGGAAAGCCACAGATCCCTTGATCCACGTGACAGGAAGCGTGACACTACTGCTGCAGCTCGGGAGGAAAGCGCACGTGCATGCCCCCACTCGAGACGAGGCCTGACTCCCCTGGGGAGACTCAGAAGCACCCCAAGATCCATGGCAACACTGGAGAGGAATCCTCAGGTTCCGGCCCCGACTCCACACAAGGACTGAGGCCCCGGCATGGACGGGAGAGGAATCCCGAGAGGTCCCCTAGCAACTCGCATGGGGACTGGCCTTTACTGAGGCCACCAGAGCGGGTCCCTGAGGTCCCCGTCGTAACTCGAGAAGACCTGCCGCAACTCGAGAAAATCCAGGAGGTTCTCCCCTCCAGGCGAGATGAGGCCCATTTCTGCTGAGGTGTCACGAGGCGGATCACACCTCACCTCTGGAACTTCGAAAGGCTCCTTCACACCCTTGCTGCAAATCAAGAAGTTCCCCGACATACCCGTCTCCACTCGAGAGGAATCACGAGGGTCCCGCCCACATCCAGAGGAGCCCCGTTTCGGCCTCGTAGCTCGAGATGAGGGATCCTGTCCCTGCTTCGTCGGGAAAGAGTTCCCGGCGTTCCCGTCGCATCTCAAGAGGAGGCCCTCTCAACAGGAACGGCGAGAGGAACTTCAGGGTCGTGCCACCATTCCAAGAGTCCCCCAGAGGTCTCAGTCCATTCCAGAGGAAGCTCTTTTCCCTTCACCGGCTCGTCTTTCAAGCCGAGGATCGACTCACACCAAGGTGGCACGTGGCACAGCCCTGTGGGAAAGCCTCGTGGGAAAACCTCGACGGACAGCCTCGAGGGAAAGCCACAGATCCCTTCATCCACGTGACAGGAAGCGTGACACTACTGCTGCAGCTCGGGAGGAAAGCGCACGTGCATGCCCCCACTCGAGACGAGGCCTGACTCCCCTGGGGAGACTCAGAAGCACCCAAAGATCCATGGCAACACTGGAGAGGAATCCTCAGGTTCCTGCCCCCACTCCACACAAGGACTGAGGCCGCGGCATGGACGGGAGAGGAAACCCGAGAGGTCCCCTAGCCACTCGAATGGGGACTGGCCTTTCCTGAGGCCACCAGAGCGGGTCCCTGAGGTCCCCGTCGTAACTCGAGAAGACCTGCCGCAACACGAGAAAATCCAGGAGGTTCTCCCCTCCAGGCGTGATGAGGCCCATTTCCGCTGAGGCGTCTCGAGGCTGATCACACCTCACCTCTGGAACTTCGAAAGGGTCCTTCACACCCTTGGTGCAAATCAAGAAGTTCCCCGACATACCCGTCTCCACTCGAGAGGAATCACGAGGGTCCCGCCCACATCCAGAGGTGCCCCGGGTCCGCCTCGTAGCTCGAGATGAGGGATCCTTTCCCTGCTTCGTCGGGAAAGAGATCCCGGCATTCCCGTCGCATCTCAAGAGGAGGCCCTCTCAACAGGAACGGCGAGAGGAACACCAGGGTCGTGCCACCATTCCAAGAGTCCCCCAGATGTCTCAGTCCATTCCAGAGGAAGCTCTTTTCTCTTCACCGGCTCGTCTTTCACGCCGAGGATCGACTCACACCAAGGTGGCACGTGGCACAGCCCTGTGGGAAAGCCTCGTGGGAAAGCCTCGAGGGACAGCCTCGAGGGAAAGCCACAGATCCCTTGATCCACGTGAAAGGAAGCGTGACACTACTGCTGCAGCTCGGGAGGAAAGCGCACGTGAATGCCCCCACTCGAGACGAGGCCTGACTCCCCTGGGGAGACTCAGAAGCACCCCAAGAGCCATGGCAACACTGGAGAGGAATCCTCAGGTTCCGGCCCCGACTCCACACAAGGACTGAGGCCCCGGCATGGACAGGAGAGGAATCCCGAGAGGTCCCCTAGCAACTCGCATGGGGACTGGCCTTTCCTGAGGCCACCAGAGCGGGTCCCTGAGGTCCCCGTCGTAACTCGAGAAGACCTGCCGCAACTCGAGAAAATCCAGGAGGTTCTCCCCTCCAGGCGAGATGAGGCCCATTTCTGCTGAGGTGTCACGAGGCGGATCACACCTCACCTCTGGAACTTCGAAAGGCTCCTTCACACCCTTGCTGCAAATCAAGAAGTTCCCCGACATACCCGTCTCCACTCGAGAGGAATCACGAGGGTCCCGCCCACATCCAGAGGAGCCCCGGGTCCGCCTCGTAGCTCGAGATGAGGGATCCTTTCCCTGCTTCGTCGGGAAAGAGATCCCGGCATTCCCGTCGCATCTCAAGAGGAGGCCCTCTCAACAGGAACGGCGAGAGGAACTCCAGGGTCGTGCCACCATTCCAAGAGTCCCCCAGAGGTCTCAGTCCATTCCAGAGGAAGCTCTTTTCCCTTCACCGGCTCGTCTTTCACGCCGAGGATCGACTCACACCATGGTGGCACGTGGCACAGCCCTGTGGGAAAGCCTCGTGGGAAAGCCTCCAGGGACAGCCTCGAGGGAAAGCCACAGATCCCTTGATCCACGTGACAGGAAGCGTGACACTACTGCTGCAGCTCGGGAGGAAAGCGCACGTGCATGCCCCCACTCGAGACGAGGCCTGACTCCCCTGGGGAGACTCAGAAGCACCCCAAGATCCATGGCAACACTGGAGAGGAATCCTCAGGTTCCGGCCCCGACTCCACACAAGGACTGAGGCCCCGGCATGGACGGGAGAGGAATCCCGAGAGGTCCCCTAGCAACTCGCATGGGGACTGGCCTTTACTGAGGCCACCAGAGCGGGTCCCTGAGGTCCCCGTCGTAACTCGAGAAGACCTGCCGCAACTCGAGAAAATCCAGGAGGTTCTCCCCTCCAGGCGAGATGAGGCCCATTTCTGCTGAGGTGTCAAGAGGCGGATCACACCTCACCTCTGGAACTTCGAAAGGCTCCTTCACACCCTTGCTGCAAATCAAGAAGTTCCCCGACATACCCGTCTCCACTCGAGAGGAATCACGAGGGTCCCGCCCACATCCAGAGGAGCCCCGTTTCGGCCTCGTAGCTCGAGATGAGGGATCCTGTCCCTGCTTCGTAGGGAAAGAGTTCCCGGCGTTCCCGTCGCATCTCAAGAGGAGGCCCTCTCAACAGGAACGGCGAGAGGAACTTCAGGGTCGTGCCACCATTCCAAGAGTCCCCCAGAGGTCTCAGTCCATTCCAGAGGAAGCTCTTTTCCCTTCACCGGCTCGTCTTTCAAGCCGAGGATCGACTCACACCAAGGTGGCACGTGGCACAGCCCTGTGGGAAAGCCTCGTGGGAAAGCCTCGACGGACAGCCTCGAGGGAAAGCCACAGATCCCTTCATCCACGTGACAGGAAGCGTGACACTACTGCTGCAGCTCGGGAGGAAAGCGCACGTGCATGCCCCCACTCGAGACGAGGCCTGACTCCCCTGGGGAGACTCAGAAGCACCCAAAGATCCATGGCAACACTGGAGAGGAATCCTCAGGTTAATGCCCCCACTCCACACAAGGACTGAGGCCGCGGCATGGACGGGAGAGGAAACCCGAGAGGTCCCCTAGCCACTCGAATGGGGACTGGCCTTTCCTGAGGCCACCAGAGCGGGTCCCTGAGGTCCCCGTCGTAACTCGAGAAGACCTGCCGCAACACGAGAAAATCCAGGAGGTTCTCCCCTCCAGGCGTGATGAGGCCCATTTCCGCTGAGGCGTCTCGAGGCTGATCACACCTCACCTCTGGAACTTCGAAAGGGTCCTTCACACCCTTGGTGCAAATCAAGAAGTTCCCCGACATACCCGTCTCCACTCGAGAGGAATCACGAGGGTCCCGCCCACATCCAGAGGTGCCCCGGGTCCGCCTCGTAGCTCGAGATGAGGGATCCTTTCCCTGCTTCGTCGGGAAAGAGATCCCGGCATTCCCGTCGCATCTCAAGAGGAGGCCCTCTCAACAGGAACGGCGAGAGGAACTCCAGGGTCGTGCCACCATTCCAAGAGTCCCCCAGATGTCTCAGTCCATTCCAGAGGAAGCTCTTTTCTCTTCACCGGCTCGTCTTTCACGCCGAGGATCGACTCACACCAAGGTGGCACGTGGCACAGCCCTGTGGGAAAGCCTCGTGGGAAAGCCTCGAGGGACAGCCTCGAGGGAAAGCCACAGATCCCTTGATCCACGTGAAAGGAAGCGTGACACTACTGCTGCAGCTCGGGAGGAAAGCGCACGTGAATGCCCCCACTCGAGACGAGGCCTGACTCCCCTGGGGAGACTCAGAAGCACCCCAAGAGCCATGGCAACACTGGAGAGGAATCCTCAGGTTCCGGCCCCGACTCCACACAAGGACTGAGGCCCCGGCATGGACAGGAGAGGAATCCCGAGAGGTCCCCTAGCAACTCGCATGGGGACTGGCCTTTCCTGAGGCCACCAGAGCGGGTCCCTGAGGTCCCCGTCGTAACTCGAGAAGACCTGCCGCAACTCGAGAAAATCCAGGAGGTTCTCCCCTCCAGGCGAGATGAGGCCCATTTCTGCTGAGGTGTCACGAGGCGGATCACACCTCACCTCTGGAACTTCGAAAGGCTCCTTCACACCCTTGCTGCAAATCAAGAAGTTCCCCGACATACCCGTCTCCACTCGAGAGGAATCACGAGGGTCCCGCCCACATCCAGAGGTGCCCCGGGTCCGCCTCGTAGCTCGAGATGAGGGATCCTTTCCCTGCTTCGTCGGGAAAGAGTTCCCGGCGTTCCCGTCGCATCTCAAGAGGAGGCCCTCTCAACAGGAACGGCGAGAGGAACTCCAGGGTCGTGCCACCTTTCCAAGAGTCCCCCAGATGTCTCAGTCCATTCCAGAGGAACGTCTTTTCCCTTCACCGGCTCGTCTTTCACGCCGAGGATCGACTCACACCAAGGTGGCACGTGGCACAGCCCTGTGGGAAAGCCTCGTGGGAAAGCCTCGAGGGACAGCCTCGAGGGAAAGCCACAGATCCCTTGATCCACGTGACAGGAAGCGTGACACTACTGCTGCAGCTCGGGAGGAAAGCGCACGTGCATGCCCCCACTCGAGACGAGGCCTGACTCCCCTGGGGAGACTCAGAAGCACCCCAAGATCCATGGCAACACTGGAGAGGAATCCTCAGGTTCCGGGCCCGACTCCACACAAGGACTGAGGCCCTGGCATGGACGGTAGAGGAATCGCGAGAGGTCCCCTAGCAACTCGCATGGTGACTGGCCTTTCCTGAGGCCACCAGAGCGGGTCCCTGAGGTCCCCGTCGTAACTCGAGAAGACCTGCCGCAACTCGAGAAAATCCAGGAGGTTCTCCCCTCCAGGCGAGATGAGGCCCATTTCCGCTGAGGCGTCTCGAGGCTGATCACACCTCACCTCTGGAACTTCGAAAGGCTCCTTCACACCCTTGCTGCAAATCAAGAAGTTCCCCGGCATACCCGTCTCCACTCGAGAGGAATCACGAGGGTCCCGCCCACATCCAGAGGAGCCCCGTTTCCGCCTCGAAGCTCGAGATGAGGGATCCTTTCCCTGCTTCGTCGGGAAAGAGTTCCCGGCGTTCCCGTCGCATCTCAAGAGGAGGCCCTCTCAACAGGAACGGCGAGAGGAACTCCAGGGTCGTGCCACCATTCCAAGAGTCCCCCAGATGTCTCAGTCCATTCCAGAGGAACCTCTTTTCAATTCACCGGCTCGTCTTTCACGCCGAGGATCGACTCACACCAAGGTGGCACGTGGCACAGCCCTGTGGGAAAGCCTCGTGGGAAAGCCTCGAGGGACAGCCTCGAGGGAAAGCCACAGATCCCTTGATCCACGTGACAGGAAGCGTGACACTACTGCTGCAGCTCGGGAGGAAAGCGCACGTGCATGCACCCACTCGAGACGAGGCCTGACTCCCCTGGGGAGACTCAGAAGCACCCAAAGATCCATGGCAACACTGGAGAGGAATCCTCAGGTTCCGGCCCCGACTCCACACAAGGACTGAGGCCCCGGCATGGACGGGAGAGGAATCCCGAGAGGTCCCCTAGCAACTCGCATGGGGACTGGCCTTTCCTGAGGCCACCAGAGCGGGTCCCTGAGGTCCCCGTCGTAACTCGAGAAGACCTGCTGCAACTCGAGAAAATCCAGGAGGTTCTCCCCTCCAGGCGAGATGAGGCCCATTTCCGCTGAGGCGTCTCGAGGCTGATCACACCTCACCTCTGGAACTTCGAAAGGGTCCTTCACACCCTTGGTGCAAATCAAGAAGTTTCCCGACATACCCGTCTCCACTCGAGAGGAATCACGAGGGTCCCGCCCACATCCAGAGGAGCCCCGGGTCCGCCTCGAAGCTCGAGATGAGGGATCCTTTCCCTGCTTCGTCGGGAAAGAGATCCCGGCATTCCCGTCGCATCTCAAGAGGAGGCCCTCTCAACAGGAACGGCGAGAGGAACTTCAGGGTCGTGCCACCATTCCAAGAGTCCCCCAGAGGTCTCAGTCCATTCCAGAGGAAGCTCTTTTCCCTTCACCGGCTCGTCTTTCAAGCCGAGGATCGACTCACACCAAGGTGGCACGTGGCACAGCCCTGTGGGAAAGCCTCGTGGGAAAGCCTCGAGGGACAGCCTCGAGGGAAAGCCACAGATCCCTTGATCCACGTGACAGGAAGCGTGACACTACTGCTGCTGCTCGGGAGGAAAGCGCACGTGCATGCCCCCACTCGAGACGAGGCCTGACTCCCCTGGGGAGACTCAGAAGCACCCCAAGATCCATGGTAACACTGGAGAGGAATCCTCAGGTTCCGGGCCCGACTCCACACAAGGACTGAGGCCCCGGCATGGACGGGAGAGGAATCCCGAGAGGTCCCCTAGCAACTCGCATGGGGACTGGCCTTTCCTGGGGCCACCAGAGCGGGTCCCTGAGGTCCCCGTCGTAACTCGAGAAGACCTGCCGCAACTCGAGAAAATCCAGGAGGTTCTCCCCTCCAGGCGAGATGAGGCCCATTTCCGCTGAGGCGTCTCGAGGCTGATCACACCTCACCTCTGGAACTTCGAAAGGCTCCTTCACACCCTTGGTGCAAATCAAGAAGTTTCCCGACATACCCGTCTCCACTCGAGAGGAATCACGAGGGTCCCGCCCACATCCAGAGGAGCCCCGTTTCGGCCTCGTAGCTCGAGATGAGGGATCCTGTCAACGCTTCGTCGGGAAAGAGTTCCCGGCGTTCCCGTCGCATCTCAAGAGGAGGCCCTCTCAACAGGAACGGCGAGAGGAACTCCAGGGTCGTGCCACCTTTCCAAGAGTCCCCCAGATGTCTCAGTCCATTCCAGAGGAACCTCTTTTCCCTTCACCGGCTCGTCTTTCACACCGAGGATCGACTCACACCAAGGTGGCACGTGGCACAGCCCTGTGGGAAAGCCTCGTGGGAAAGCCTCGAGGGACAGCCTCGAGGGAAAGCCACAGATCCCTTGATCCACGTGACAGGAAGCGTGACACTACTGCTGCAGCTCGGCAGGAAAGCGCACGTGCATGCCCCCACTCGAGACGAGGCCTGACTCCCCTGGGGAGACTCAGAAGCACCCCAAGATCCATGGCAACACTGGAGAGGAATACTCAGGTTCCTGCCCCCACTCCACACAAGGACTGAGGCCGCGGCATGGACGGGAGAGGAAACCCGAGTGGTCCCCTAGCCACTCGCATGGGGACTGGCCTTTCCTGAGGCCACCAGAGCGGGTCCCTGAGGTCCCCGTCGTAACTCGAGAAGACCTGCCGCAACACAAGAAAATCCAGGAGGTTCTCCCCTCCAGGCGTGATGAGGCCCATTTCCGCTGAGGCGTCTCGAGGCTGATCACACCTCACCTCTGGAACTTCGAAAGGGTCCTTCACACCCTTGGTGCAAATCAAGAAGTTCCCCGACATACCCGTCTCCACTCGAGAGGAATCACGAGGGTCCCGCCCACATCCAGAGGAGCCCCGGGTCCGCCTCGTAGCTCGAGATGAGGGATCCTTTCCCTGCTTCGTCGGGAAAGAGATCCCGGCATTCCCGTCGCATCTCAAGAGGAGGCCCTCTCAACAGGAACGGCGAGAGGAACTCCAGGGTCGTGCCACCATTCCAAGAGTCCCCCAGATGTCTCAGTCCATTCCAGAGGAAGCTCTTTTCCCTTCACCGGCTCGTCTTTCACGCCGAGGATCGACTCACACCATGGTGGCACGTGGCACAGCCCTGTGGGAAAGCCTCGTGGGAAAGCCTCCAGGGACAGCCTCGAGGGAAAGCCACAGATCCCTTGATCCACGTGACAGGAAGCGTGACACTACTGCTGCAGCTCGGGAGGAAAGCGCACGTGCATGCCCCCACTCGAGACGAGGCCTGATTCCCCTGGGGAGACTCAGAAGCACCCCAAGATCCATGGCAACACTGGAGAGGAATCCTCAGGTTCCGGGCCCGACTCCACACAAGGACTGAGGCCCCGGAATGGACGGGAGAGGAATCCCGAGAGGTCCCCTAGCAACTCGCATGGGGACTGGCCTTTACTGAGGCCACCAGAGCGGGTCCCTGAGGTCCCCGTCGTAACTCGAGAAGACCTGCCGCAACTCGAGAAAATCCAGGAGGTTCTCCCCTCCAGGCGAGATGAGGCCCATTTCTGCTGAGGTGTCACGAGGCGGATCACACCTCACCTCTGGAACTTCGAAAGGCTCCTTCACACCCTTGGTGCAAATCAAGAAGTTCCCCGACATACCCGTCTCCACTCGAGAGGAATCACGAGGGTCCCGCCCACATCCAGAGGAGCCCCGTTTCCGCCTCGAAGCTCGAGATGAGGGATCCTGTCCCTGCTTCGTCGGGAAAGAGTTCCCGGCTTTCCCGTCGCATCTCAAGAGGAGGCCCTCTCAACAGGAACGGCGAGAGGAACTCCAGGGTCGTGCCACCTTTCCAAGAGTCCCCCAGATGTCTCAGTCCATTCCAGAGGAACCTCTTTTCCCTTCACCGGCTCGTCTTTCACGCCGAGGATCGACTCACACCAAGGTGGCACGTGGCACAGCCCTGTGGGAAAGCCTCGTGGGAAAGCCTCGAGGGACAGCCTCGAGGGAAAGCCACAGATCCCTTGATCCACGTGACAGGAAGCGTGACACTACTGCTGCAGCTCGGGAGGAAAGCGCACGTGCATGCCCTCACCCGACACGAGGCCTGACTCCCCTGGGGAGACTCAGAAGCACCCCAAGATCCATGGCAACACTGGAGAGGAATCCTCAGGTTCCGGGCCCGACTCCACACAAGGACTGAGGCCCCGGCATGGACGGGAGAGGAATCCCGAGAGGTCCCCTAGCAACTCGCATGGGGACTGGCCTTTCCTGAGGCCACCAGAGCGGGTCCCTGAGGTCCCCGTCGTAACTCGAGAAGACCTACTGCAACTCGAGAAAATCCAGGAGGTTCTCCCCTCCAGGCGAGATGAGGCCCATTTCCGCTGAGGCGTCTCGAGGCTGATCACACCTCACCTCTGGAACTTCGAAAGGCTCCTTCACACCCTTGGTGCAAATCCAGAAGTTCCCCGACATACCCGTCTCCACTCGAGAGGAATCACGAGGGTCCCGCCCACATCCAGAGGAGCCCCGTTTCCGCCTCGAAGCTCGAGATGAGGGATCCTTTCCCTGCTTCGTCGGGAAAGAGTTCCCGGCGTTCCCGTCGCATCTCAAGAGGAGGCCCTCTCAACAGGAACGGCGAGAGGAACTCCAGGGTCGTGCCACCATTCCAAGAGTCCCCCAGATGTCTCAGTCCATTCCAGAGGAACCTCTTTTCCCTTCACCGGCTCGTCTTTCACGCCGCGGATCGACTCACACCAAGGTGGCACGTGGCACAGCCCTGTGGGAAAGCCTCGTGGGAAAGCCTCGAGGGACAGCCTCGAGGGAAAGCCACAGATCCCTTGATCCACGTGACAGGAAGCGTGACACTACTGCTGCAGCTCGGGAGGAAAGCGCACGTGCATGCCCCCACTCGAGACGAGGCCTGACTCCCCTGGGGAGACTCACAAGCACCCCAAGATCCATGGCAACACTGGAGAGGAATCCTCAGGTTCCGGCCCCGACTCCACACAAGGACTGAGGCCCCGGCATGGACGGGAGAGGAATCCCGAGAGGTCCCCTAGCAACTCACATGGGGACTGGCCTTTCCTGAGGCCACCAGAGCGGGTCCCTGAGGTCCCCGTCGTAACTCGAGAAGACCTGCCGCAACTCGAGAAAATCCAGGAGGTTCTCCCCTCCAGGCGAGATGAGGCCCATTTCCGCTGAGGCGTCTCGAGGCTGATCACACCTCACCTCTGGAACTTCGAAAGGGTCCTTCACACCCTTGGTGCAAATCCAGAAGTTCCCCGACATAGCCGTCTCCACTCGAGAGGAATCACGAGGGTCCCGCCCACATCCAGAGGAGCCCCGTTTCCTCCTCGTAGCTCGAGATGAGGGATCCTTTCCCTGCTTCGTCGGGAAAGAGTTCCCGGCGTTCCCGTCGCATCTCAAGAGGAGGCCCTCTCAACAGGAACGGCGAGAGGAACTCCAGAGTCGTGCCACCATTCCAAGAGGCCACCAGATGTCTCAGTCCATTCCAGAGGAACCTCTTTTCCCTTCACCGGCTCGTCTTTCACGCCGAGGATCGACTCACACCAAGGTGGCACGTGGCACAGCCCTGTGGGAAAGCCTCGTGGGAAAGCCTCGAGGGACAGCCTCGAGGGAAAGCCACAGATCCCTTGATCCACGTGACAGGAAGCGTGACACTACTGCTGCAGCTCGGGAGGAAAGCGCACGTGCATGCCCCCACTCGAGACGAGGCCTGACTCCCCTGGGGAGACTCAGAAGCACCCCAAGATCCATGGCAACACTGGAGAGGAATTCTCAGGTTCCGGCCCCGACTCCACACAAGGACTGAGGCCCCGGCATGGACGGGAGAGGAATCCCGAGAGGTCCCCTAGCAACTCGCATGGGGACTGGCCTTTCCTGAGGCCACCAGAGCGGGTCCCTGAGGTCCCCGTCGTAACTCGAGAAGACCTGCCGCAACTCGAGAAAATCCAGGAGGTTCTCCCCTCCAGGCGAGATGAGGCCCATTTCCGCTGAGGCGTCTCGAGGCTGATCACACCTCACCTCTGGAACTTCGAAAGGGTCCTTCACACCCATGGTGCAAATGAAGAAGTTCCCCGACATAGCCGTCTCCACTCGAGAGGAATCACGAGGGTCCCGCCCACATCCAGAGGAGCCCCGTTTCCGCCTCGTAGCTCGAGATGAGGAATCCTTTCCCTGCTTCGTCGGGAAAGAGTTTCCGGCGTTCCCGTCGCATCTCAAGAGGAGGCCCTCTCAACAGGAACGGCGAGAGGAACTCCAGGGTCGTGCCACCATTCCAAGAGGCCCCCAGATGTCTCAGTCCATTCCAGAGGAACCTCTTTTCCCTTCACCGGCTCGTCTTTCACGCCGAGGATCGACTCACACCAAGGTGGCACGTGGCACAGCCCTGTGGGAAAGCCTCGTGGGAAAGCCTCGAGGGACAGCCTCGAGGGAAAGCCACAGATCCCTTGATCCACGTGACAGGAAGCGTGACACTACTGCTGCAGCTCGGGAGGAAAGCGCACGTGCATGCCCCCACTCGAGACGAGGCCTGACTCCCCTGGGGAGACTCAGAAGCACCCCAAGATCCATGGCAACACTGGAGAGGAATCCTCAGGTTCCGGGCCCGACTCCACACAAGGACTGAGGCCCCGGCATGGACGGGAGAGGAATCCCGAGAGGTCCCCTAGCAACTCGCATGGGGATTGGCCTTTCCTGAGGCCACCAGAGCGGGTCCCTGAGGTCCCCGTCGTAACTCGAGAAGACCTGCCGCAACTCGAGAAAATCCAGGAGGTTCTCCCCTCCAGGCGAGATGAGGCCCATTTCCGCTGAGGCGTCTCGAGGCTGATCACACCTCACCTCTGGAATTTCGAAAGAGTCCTTCACACCCTTGGTAAAATCAAGAAGTTCCCCGACATAGCCGTCTCCACTCGAGAGGAATCACGAGGGTCCCGCCCACATCCAGAGGAGCCCCGTTTCCGCCTCGTAGCTCGAGATGAGGGATCCTTTCCCTGCTTCGTCGGGAAAGAGTTTCCGGCGTTCCCGTCGCATCTCAAGAGGAGGCCCTCTCAACAGGACCGGCGAGAGGAACTCCAGGGTCGTGCCACCATTCCAAGAGTCGCCCAGATGTCTCAGTCCATTCCAGAGGAACCTCTTTTCCCTTCACCGGCTCGTCTTTCACACCGAGGATCGACTCACACCAAGGTGGCACGTGGCACAGCCCTGTGGGAAAGCCTCGTGGGAAAGCCTCGAGGGACAGCCTCGAGGGAAAGCCACAGATCCCTTGATCCACGTGACAGGAAGCGTGACACTACTGCTGCAGCTCGGGAGGAAAGCGCACGTGCATGCCCCCACTCGACACGAGGCCTGACTCCCCTGGGGAGACTCACAAGCACCCCAAGATCCATGGCAACACTGGAGAGGAATCCTCAGGTTCCGGCCCCGACTACACACAAGGACTGAGGCCCCGGCATGGACAGGAGAGGAATCCCGAGAGGTCCCCTAGCAACTCGCATGGGGACTGTCCTTTCCTGAGGCCACCAGAGCGGGTCCCTGAGGTCCCCGTCGTAACTCGAGAAGACCTGCCGCAACTCGAGAAAATCCAGGAGGTTCTCCCCTCCAGGCGAGATGAGGCCCATTTCCGCTGAGGCGTCTCGAGGCTGATCACACCTCACCTCTGGAATTTCGAAAGGGTCCTTCACACCCTTGGTGCAAATCGAGAAGTTCCCCGACCTAGCCGTCTCCACTCGAGAGGAATCACGAGGGTCCCGCCCACATCCAGAGGAGCCCCGTTTCCGCCTCGTAGCTCGAGATGAGGGATCCTTTCCCTGCTTCGTCGGGAAAGAGTTCCCGGCCTTCCCGTCGCATCTCAAGAGGAGGCCCTCTCAACAGGAACGGCGAGAGGAACTCCAGAGTCGTGCCACCATTCCAAGAGGCCCCCAGATGTCTCAGTCCATTCCAGAGGAACCTCTTTTCCCTTCACCGGCTCGTCTTTCACGCCGAGGATCGACTCACACCAAGATGGCACGTGGCACAGCCCTGTGGGAAAGCCTCGTGGGAAAGCCTCGAGGGACAGCCTCGAGGGAAAGCCACAGATCCCTTGATCCACGTGACAGGAAGCGTGACACTACTGCTGCAGCTCGGGAGGAAAGCGCACGTGCATGCCCCCACTCGAGACGAGGCCTGACTCCCCTGGGGAGACTCAGAAGCACCCCAAGATCCATGGCAACACTGGAGAGGAATCCTCAGGTTCCGGCCCCGACTCCACACAAGGACTGAGGCCCCGGCATGGACGGGAGAGGAATCCCGAGAGGTCCCCTAGCAACTCGCATGGGGACTGGCCTTTCCTGAGGCCACCAGAGCGGGTCCCTGAGGTCCCCGTCGTAACTCGAGAAGACCTGCCGCAACTCGAGAAAATCCAGGAGGTTCTCCCCTCCAAGCGAGATGAGGCACATTTCCGCTGAGGCGTCTCGAGGCTGATCACACCTCACCTCTGGAACTTCGAAAGGGTCCTTGACACCCTTGGTGCAAATCAAGAAGTTCCCCGACCTAGCCGTCTCCACTCGAGAGGAATCACGAGGGTCCCTCCCACATCCAGAGGAGCCCCGTTTCCGCCTCGTAGCTCAAGATGAGGGATCCTTTCCCTGCTTCGTCGGGAAAGAGTTCCCGGCGTTCCCGTCGCATCTCATTGAGGCCCTCTCAACAGGAACGGCGAGAGGAACTCCAGGGTCGTGCCACCATTCCAAGAGTCCCCCAGATGTCTCAGTCCATTCCAGAGGAACCTCGTTTCCCTTCACCGGCTCGTCTTTCACGCCGAGGATCGACTCACACCAAGGTGGCACGTGGCACAGCCCTGTGGGAAAGCCTCGTGGGAAAGCCTCGAGGGACAGCCTCGAGGGAAAGCCACAGATCCCTTGATCCACGTGACAGGAAACGTGACACTATTGCTGCAGCTCGGGAGGAAAGCGCACGTGCATGCCCCCACTCGAGACGAGGCCTGACTCCCCTGGGGAGACTCAGAAGCACCCCAAGATCCATGGCAACACTGGAGAGGAATCCTCAGGTTCCGGGCCCGACTCCACACAAGGACTGAGGCCCCGGCATGCACGGGAGAGGAATCCCGAGAGGTCACCTAGCAACTCGCATGGGGACTGGCCTTTCCTGAGGCCACCAGAGCGGGTCCCTGAGGTCCCCGTCGTAACTCGAGAAGACCTGCGGCAACTCGAGAAAATCCAGGAGGTTCTCCCCTCCAGGCGAGATGAGGCCCATTTCCGCTGAGGCGTCTCGAGGCTGATCACACCTCACCTCTGGAACTTCGAAAGGGTCCTTCACACCCTTGGTGCAAATCAAGAAGTTTCCCGACATACCCGTCTCCACTCGAGAGGAATCACGAGGGTCCCGCCCACATCCAGAGGAGCCCCGTTTCGGCCTCGTAGCTCGAGATGAGGGATCCTGTCAACGCTTCGTCGCGAAAGAGTTCCCGGCATTCCCGTCGCATCTCAAGAGGAGGCCCTCTCAACAGGAACGGCGAGAGGAACTCCAGGGTCGTGCCACCTTTCCAAGAGTCCCCCAGATGTCTCAGTCCATTCCAGAGGAACCTCTTTTCCCTTCACCGGCTCGTCTTTCACGCCGAGGATCGACTCACACCAAGGTGGCACGTGGCACAGCCCTGTGGGAAAGCCTCGTAGGAAAGCCTCGACGGACAGCCTCGAGGGAAAGCCACAGATCCCTTGATCCACGTGACAGGAAGCGTGACACTACTGCTGCAGCTCGGGAGGAAAGCGCACGTGCATGCCCCCACTCGAGACGAGGCCTGACTCCCCTGGGGAGACTCAGAAGCACCCAAAGATCCATGGCAACACTGGAGAGGAATCCTCAGGTTCCTGCCCCCACTCCACACAAGGACTGAGGCCGCGGCATGGACGGGAGAGGAAACCCGAGAGGTCCCCTAGCCACTCGCATGGGGACTGGCCTTTCCTGAGGCCACCAGAGCGGGTCCCTGAGGTCCCCGTCGTAACTCGAGAAGACCTGCCGCAACTCGAGAAAATCCAGGAGGTTCTCCCCTCCAGGCGTGATGAGGCCCATTTCCGCTGAGGCGTCTCGAGGCTGATCACACCTCACCTCTGGAACTTCGAAAGGGTCCTTCACACCCTTGGTGCAAATCAAGAAGTTCCCCGACATACCCGTCTCCACTCGAGAGGAATCACGAGGGTCCCGCCCACATCCAGAGGAGCCCCGGGTCCGCCTCGTAGCTCGAGATGAGGGATCCTTTCCCTGCTTTGTCGGGAAAGAGATCCCGGCATTCCCGTCGCATCTCAAGAGGAGGCCCTCTCAACAGGAAAGGCGAGAGGAACTCCAGGGTCGTGCCACCATTCCAAGAGTCCCCCAGATGTCTCAGTCCATTCCAGAGGAAGCTCTTTTCCCTTCACCGGCTCGTCTTTCACGCCGAGGATCGACTCACACCATGGTGGCACGTGGCACAGCCCTGTGGGAAAGCCTCGTGGGAAAGCCTCCAGGGACAGCCTCGAGGGAAAGCCACAGATCCCTTGATCCACGTGACAGGAAGCGTGACACTACTGCTGCAGCTCGGGAGGAAAGCGCACGTGCATGCCCCCACTCGAGACGAGGCCTGACTCCCCTGGGGAGACTCAGAAGCACCCCAAGATCCATGGTAACACTGGAGAGGAATCCTCAGGTTCCGGCCCCGACTCCACACAAGGACTGAGGCCCCGGCATGGACGGGAGAGGAATCCCGAGAGGTCCCCTAGCAACTCGCATGGGGACTGGCCTTTACTGAGGCCACCAGAGCGGGTCCCTGAGGTCCCCGTCGTAACTCGAGAAGACCTGCCGCAACTCGAGAAAATCCAGGAGGTTCTCCCCTCCAGGCGAGATGAGGCCCATTTCTGCTGAGGTGTCACGAGGCGGATCACACCTCACCTCTGGAACTTCGAAAGGCTCCTTCACACCCTTGGTGCAAATCAAGAAGTTCCCCGACATACCCGTCTCCACTCGAGAGGAATCACGAGGGTCCCGCCCACATCCAGAGGAGCCCCGTTTCCGCCTCGTAGCTCGAGATGAGGGATCCTGTCCCTGCTTCGTCGGGAAAGAGTTCCCGGCGTTCCCGTCGCATCTCAAGAGGAGGCCCTCTCAACAGGAACGGCGAGAGGAACTCCAGGGTCGTGCCACCTTTCCAAGAGTCCCCCAGATGTCTCAGTCCATTCCAGAGGAACCTCTTTTCCCTTCACCGGCTCGTCTTTCACGCCGAGGATCGACTCACACCAAGGTGGCACGTGGCACAGCCCTGTGGGAAAGCCTCGTGGGAAAGCCTCGAGGGACAGCCTCGAGGGAAAGCCACAGATCCCTTGATCCACGTGACAGGAAGCGTGACACTACTGCTGCAGCTCGGGAGGAAAGCGCACGTGCATGCCCTCACCCGACACGAGGCCTGACTCCCCTGGGGAGACTCAGAAGCACCCCAAGATCCATGGCAACACTGGAGAGGAATCCTCAGGTTCCGGGCCCGACTCCACACAAGGACTGAGGCCCCGGCATGGACGGGAGAGGAATCCCGAGAGGTCCCCTAGCAACTCGCATGGGGACTGGCCTTTCCTGAGGCCACCAGAGCGGGTCACTGAGGTCCCCGTCGTAACTCGAAAAGACCTACTGCAACTCGAGAAAATCCAGGAGGTTCTCCCCTCCAGGCGAGATGAGGCCCATTTCCGCTGAGGCGTCTCGAGGCTGATCACACCTCACCTCTGGAACTTCGAAAGGCTCCTTCACACCCTTGGTGCAAATCAAGAAGTTTCCCGACATACCCGTCTCCACTAGAGAGGAATCACGAGGGTCCCGCCCACATCCAGAGGAGCCCCGTTTCCGCCTCGAAGCTCGAGATGAGGGATCCTTTCCCTGCTTCGTCGGGAAAGAGTTCCCGGCGTTCCCGTCGCATCTCAAGAGGAGGCCCTCTCAACAGGAACGGCGAGAGGAACTCCAGGGTCGTGCCACCATTCCAAGAGTCCCCCAGATGTCTCAGTCCATTGCAGAGGATCCTCTTTTCCCTTCACCGGCTCGTCTTTCACGCCGAGGATCGACTCACACCAAGGTGGCACGTGGCACAGCCCTGTGGGAAAGCCTCGTGGGAAAGCCTCGAGGGACAGCCTCGAGGGAAAGCCACAGATCCCTTGATCCACGTGACAGGAAGCGTGACACTACTGCTGCAGCTCGGGAGGAAAGCGCACGTGCATGCCCCCACTCGAGACGAGGCCTGACTCCCCTGGGGAGACTCAGAAGCACCCAAAGATCCATGGCAACACTGGAGAGGAATCCTCAGGTTCCTGCCCCCACTCCACACAAGGACTGAGGCCCCGGCATGGACGGGAGAGGAAACCCAAGAGGTCCCCTAGCCACTCGCATGGGGACTGGCCTTTCCTGAGGCCACCAGAGCTGGTCCCTGAGGTCCCCGTCGTAACTCGAGAAGACCTGCCGCAACTCGAGAAAATCCAGGAGGTTCTCCCCTCCAGGCGAGATGAGGCCCATTTCCGCTGAGGCGTCTCGAGGCTGATCACACCTCACCTCTGGAACTTCGAAAGGGTCCTTCACACCCTTGGTGCAAATCAAGAAGTTTCCCGACATACCCGTCTCCACTCGAGAGGAATCACGAGGGTCCCGCCCACATCCAGAGGAGCCCCGTTTCCGCCTCGAAGCTCGAGATGAGGGATCCTTTCCCTGCTTCTTCGGGAAAGAGTTCCCGGCGTTCCCGTCGCATCTCAAGAGGAGGCCCTCTCAACAGGAACGGCGAGAGGAACTCCAGGGTCGTGCCACGATTCCAAGAGTCCCCCAGATGTCTCAGTCCATTCCAGAGGAAACTCTTTTCCCTTCACCGGCTCATCTTTCACGCCGAGGATCGACTCACACCAAGGTGGCACGTGGCACAGCCCTGTGGGAAAGCCTCGTGTGAAAGCCTCGAGGGACAGCCTCGAGGGAAAGCCACAGATCCCTTGATCCACGTGACAGGAAGCGTGACACTACTGCTGCAGCTCGGGAGGAAAGCGCACGTACATGCCCCCACTCGAGACGAGGACTGACTCCCCTGGGGAGACTCAGAAGCACCCCAAGATCCATGGCAACACTGGAGAGGAATCCTCAGGTTCCGGCCCCGACTCCGCACAAGGACTGAGGCCCCGGCATGGACGGGAGAGGAATCCCGAGAGGTCCCCTAGCAACTCGCATTGGGACTGGCCTTTCCTGAGGCCACCAGAGCGGGTCCCTAGGGTCCCCGTCGTAACTCGCGAAGACCTGCCGCAACTCGAGAAAATCCATGAGGTTCTCCCCTCCAGGCGAGATGAGGCCCATTTCCGCTGAGGCGTCTCGAGGCTGATCACACCTCACCTCTGGAACTTCGAAAGGCTCCTTCACACCCTTGGTGCAAATCAAGAAGTTCCCCGACATACCCGTCTCCACTCGAGAGGAATCACGAGGGTCCCGCCCACATCCAGAGGAGCCCCGTGTCCGCCTCGAAGCTCGAGTTGAGGGATCCTTTCCCTGCTTCGTCGGGAAAGAGTTCCCGGCGTTCCCGTCGCATCTCAAGAGGAGGCCCTCTCAACAGGAACGGCGAGAGGAACTCCAGGGTCGTGCCACCATTCCAAGAGTCCCCCAGATGTCTCAGTCCATGGCAGAGGAACCTTTTTTCCCTTCACCGGCTCGTCTTTCACGCCGAGGATCGACTCACACCACGGTGGCACGTGGCACTGCCCTGTGGGAAAGCCTCGTGGGAAAGCCTCGAGGGACAGCCTCGAGGGAAAGCCACAGATCCCTTGATCCACGTGACAGGAAGCGTGACACTACTGCTGCAGCTCGGGAGGAATGCGCACGTGCATGCCCCCACTCGAGACGAGGCCTGACTCCCCTGGGGAGACTCAGAAGCACCCCAAGATCCATGGCAACACTGGAGAGGAATCCTCAGGTTCCGGGCCCGACTCCACACAAGGACTGAGGCCCCGGCATGGACGGTAGAGGAATCCCGAG
Source organism: Budorcas taxicolor (assembly GCF_023091745.1). Taxonomy (NCBI): domain Eukaryota; kingdom Metazoa; phylum Chordata; class Mammalia; order Artiodactyla; family Bovidae; genus Budorcas; species Budorcas taxicolor. Next base: position 170,833 of record NW_026291882.1, read on the forward strand.
AGATCCCCTAGCAACTCGCATGGGGACTGGCCTTTCCTGAGGCCACCAGAGCGGGTCCCTGAGGTCCCCGTCGTAACTCGAGAAGACCTGCCGCAACTCGAGAAAATCCAGGAGGTTCTCCCCTCCAGGCGAGATGAGGCCCATTTCCGCTGAGGCGTCTCGAGGCTTATCACACCTCACCTCTGGAACTTCGAAAGGCTCCTTCACACCCTTGGTGCAAATCAAGAAGTTCCCCGACATACCCGTCTCCACTCGAGAGGAATCACGAGGGTCCCACCCAAATCCAGAGGAGCCCCGTTTCCGCCTCGAAGCTCGAGATGAGTGTTCCTTTCCCTGCTTCGTCGGGAAAGAGTTCCCGGCGTTCCCGTCGCATCTCAAGAGGAGGCCCTCTCAACAGGAACGGCGAGAGGAACTCCAGGGTCGTGCCACCATTCCAAGAGTCCCCCAGATGTCTCAGTCCATTGCAGAGGAACCTCTTTTCCCTTCACCGGCTCGTCTTTCACGCCGAGGATCGACTCACACCACGGTGGCACGTGGCACTGCCCTGTGGGAAAGCCTCGTGGGAAAGCCTCGAGGGACAGCCTCGAGGGAAAGCCACAGATCCCTTAATCCACGTGACAGGAAGCGTGACACTACTGCTGCAGCTTGGGAGGAAAGCGCACGTGCATGCCCCCACTCGAGACGAGCCCTGACTCCCCTGGGGAGACTCAGAAGCACCCCAAGATCCATGGCAACACTGGAGAGGAATCCTCAGGTTCCGGGCCCGACTCCACACAAGGACTGAGGCCCCGGCATGGACGGTAGAGGAATCCCGAGAGGCCCCCTAGCAACTCGCATGGGGACTGGCCTTTCCTGAGGCCACCAGAGCGGGTCCCTGAGGTCCCCGTCGTAACTCGAGAAGACCAGCCGCAACTCGAGAAAATCCAGGAGGTTCTCCCCTCCAGGCGAGATGAGGCCCATTTCCGCTGAGGCGTCTCGAGGCTGATCACACCTCACCTCTGGAACTTCGAAAGCCTCCTTCACACCCTTGCTGCAAATCAAGAAGTTCCCCGACATACCCGTCTCCACTCGAGAGGAATCACGAGGGTCCCGCCCACATCCAGAGGAGCCCCGTTTCCGCCTCGAAGCTCGAGATGAGGGATCCTTTCCCTTCTTCGTCGGGAAAGAGTTCCCGGCGTTCCCGTCGCATCTCAAGAGGAGGCCCTCTCAACAGGAACGGCGAGAGGAACTCCAGGGTCGTGCCACCATTCCAAGAGTCCCCCAGATGTCTCAGTCCATTGCAGAGGAACCTCTTTTCCCTTCACCGGCTCGTCTTTCACGCCGAGGATCGACTCACACCACGGTGGCACGTGGCACTGCCCTGTGGAAAGCCTCGTGGGAAAGCCTCGAGGGACAGCCTCGAGGGAAAGCCACAGATCCCTTGATCCACGTGACAGGAAGCGTGACACTACTGCTGCAGCTCGGGAGGAAAGCGCACGTGCATGCCCCCACTCGAGACGAGGCCTGACTCCCCTGGGGAGACTCAGAAGCACCCAAAGATCCATGGCAACACTGGAGAGGAATCCTCAGGTTCCGGCCCCCACTCCACACAAGGACTGAGGCCCCGGCATGGACGGGAGAGGAAACCCGAGAGGTCCCCTAGCCACTCGCATGGGGACTGGCCTTTCCTGAGGCCACCAGAGCGGGTCCCTGAGGTCCCAGTCGTAACTCGAGAAGACCTGCCGCAACTCGAGAAAATCCAGGAGGTTCTCCCCTCCAGGCGAGATGAGGCCCATTTCCGCTGAGGCGTCTCGAGGCTGATCACACCTCACCTCTGGAACTTCGAAAGCCTCCTTCACACCCTTGCTGCAAATCAAGAAGTTCCCCGACATACCCGTCTCCACTCGAGAGGAATCACGAGGGTCCCGCCCACATCCAGAGGAGCCCCGTTTCCGCCTCGAAGCTCGAGATGAGTGTTCCTTTCCCTGCTTCGTCGGGAAAGAGTTCCCGGCGTTCCCGTCGCATCTCAAGAGGAGGCCCTCTCAACAGGAACGGCGAGAGGAACTCCAGGGTCGTGCCACCATTCCAAGAGTCCCCCAGATGTCTCAGTCCATTGCAGAGGAACCTCTTTTCCCTTCACCGGCTCGTCTTTCACGCCGAGGATCGACTCACACCACGGTGGCACGTGGCACTGCCGTGTGGGAAAGCCTCGTGGGAAAGCCTCGAGGGACAGCCTCGAGGGAAAGCCACAGATCCCTTGATCCACGTGACAGGAAGCGTGACACTACTGCTGCAGCTCGGGAGGAAAGCGCACGTGCATGCCCCCACTCGAGACGAGCCCTGACTCCCCTGGGGAGACTCAGAAGCACCCCAAGATCCATGGCAACACTGGAGAGGAATCCTCAGGTTCCGGGCCCGACTCCACACAAGGACTGAGGCCCCGGCATGGACGGTAGAGGAATCCCGAGAGGTCCCCTAGCAACTCGCATGGGGACTGGCCTTTCCTGAGGCCAGCAGAGCGGGTCCCTGAGGTCCCCGTCGTAACTCGAGAAGACCTGCCGCAACTCGAGAAAATCCAGGAGGTTCTCCCCTCCAGGCGAGATGAGGCCCATTTCCGCTGAGGCGTCTCGAGGCTGATCACACCTCACCTCTGGAACTTCGAAAGCCTCCTTCACACCCTTGGTGCAAATCAAGAAGTTCCCCGACATACCCGTCTCCACTCGAGAGGAATCACGAGGGTCCCGCCCACATCCAGAGGAGCCCCGTTTCCGCCTCGAAGCTCGAGATGAGGGATCCTTTCCCTGCTTCGTCGGGAAAGAGTTCCCGGCGTTCCCGTCGCATCTCAAGAGGAGGCCCTCTCAACAGGAACGGCGAGAGGAACTCCAGGGTCGTGCCACCATTCCAAGAGTCCCCGAGATGTCTCAGTCCATTGCAGAGGAACCTTTTTTCCCTTCACCGGCTCGTCTTTCACGCCGAGGATCGACTCACACCACGGTGGCACGTGGCACTGCCCTGTGGGAAAGCCTCGTGGGAAAGCCTCGAGGGACAGCCTCGAGGGAAAGCCACAGATCCCTTGATCCACGTGACAGGAAGCGTGACACTACTGCTGCAGCTCGGGAGGAAAGCTCACGTGTATGCCCCCACTCGAGACGAGGCCTGACTCCCATGGGGAGACTCAGAAGCACCCAAAGATCCATGGCAACACTGGAGAGGAATCCTCAGGTTCCGGCCCCCACTCCACACAAGGACTGAGGCCCCGGAATGGACGGGAGAGGAAACCCGAGAGGTCCCCTAGCCACTCGCATGGGGACTGGCCTTTCCTGAGGCCACCAGAGCGGGTCCCTGAGGTCCCAGTCGTAACTCGAGAAGACCTGCCGCAACTCGAGAAAATCCAGGAGGTTCTCCCCTCCAGGCGAGATGAGGCCCATTTCCGCTGAGGCGTCTCGAGGCTGATCACACCTCACCTCTGGAACTTCGAACGGGTCCTTCACACCCTTGGTGCAAATCAAGAAGTTCCCCGACATACCCGTCTCCACTCGAGAGGAATCACGAGGGTCCCGCCCACATCCAGAGGAGCCCCGTTTCGGCCTCGTAGCTCGAGTTGAGGGATCCTGTCCCTGCTTCGTCGGGAAAGAGTTCCCGGCGTTCCCGTCGCATCTGAAGAGGAGGCCCTCTCAACAGGAACGGCGAGAGGAACTCCAGGGTCGTGCCACCTTTCCAAGAGTCCCCCAGATGTCTCAGTCCATTCCAGAGGAAACTCTTTTCCCTTCACCGGCTCGTCTTTCACGCCGAGGATCGACTCACACCACGGTGGCACGTGGCACTGCCCTGTGGGAAAGCCTCGTGGGAAAGCCTCGAGGGACAGCCTCGAGGGAAAGCCACAGATCCCTTGATTCACGTGACAGGAAGCGTGACACTACTGCTGCAGATCGGGAGGAAAGCGCACGTGCATGCCCCCACTCGAGACGAGGCCTGACTCCCCTGGGGAGACTCAGAAGCACCCCAAGATCCATGGCAACACTGGAGAGGAATCCTCAGGTTCCGGGCCCGACTCCACACAAGGACTGAGGCCCCGGCATGGACGGTAGAGGAATCCCGAGAGGTCCCCTAGCAACTCGCATGGGGACTGGCCTTTCCTGAGGCCACCAAAGCGGGTCCCTGAGGTCCCCATCGTAACTCGAGAAGACCTGCCGCAACTCGAGAAAATCCAGGAGGTTCTCCCCTCCAGGCGAGATGAGGCCCATTTCCGCTGAGGCGTCTCGAGGCTGATCACACCTCACCTCTGGAACTTCGAAAGGCTCCTTCACACCCTTGGTGCAAATCAAGAAGTTCCCCGACATACCCGTCTCCACTCGAGAGGAATCACGACGGTCCCGCCCACATCCAGAGGAGCCCCGTTTCCGCCTCGAAGCTCGAGATGAGGGATCCTTTCCCTGCTTCGTCGGGAAAGAGTTCCCGGCGTTCCCGTCGCATCTCAAGAGGAGGCCCTCTCAACAGGAACGGCGAGAGGAACTCCAGGGTCGTGCCACCATTCCAAGAGTCCCCCAGATGTCTCAGTCCATTGCAGAGGAACCTCTTTTCCCTTCACCGGCTCGTCTTTCACGCCGAGGATCGACTCACACCACGGTGGCACGTGGCACTGCCCTGTGGGAAAGCCTCGTGGGAAAGCCTCGAGGGACAGCCTCGAGGGAAAGCCACAGATCCCTTGATCCACGTGACAGGAAGCGTGACACTACTGCTGCAGCTCGGGAGGAATGCGCACGTGCATGCCCCCACTCGAGACGAGGCCTGACTCCCCTGGGGAGACTCAGAAGCACCCCAAGATCCATGGCAACACTGGAGAGGAATCCTCAGGTTCCGGGCCCGACTCCACACAAGGACTGAGGCCCCGGCATGGACGGTAGAGGAATCCCGAGAGATCCCCTAGCAACTCGCATGGGGACTGGCCTTTCCTGAGGCCACCAGAGCGGGTCCCTGAGGTCCCCGTCGTAACTCGAGAAGACCTGCCGCAACTCGAGAAAATCCAGGAGGTTCTCCCCTCCAGGCGAGATGAGGCCCATTTCTGCTGAGGTGTCACGAGGCGGATCACACCTCACCTCTGGAACTTCGAAAGGCTCCTTCACACCCTTGCTGCAAATCAAGAAGTTCCCCGACATACCCGTCTCCACTCGAGAGGAATCACGAGGGTCCCACCCACATCCAGAGGAGCCCCGTTTCGGCCTCGTAGCTCGAGATGAGGGATCCTGTCCCTGCTTCGTCGGGAAAGAGTTCCCGGCGTTCCCGTCGCATCTCAAGAGGAGGCCCTCTCAACAGGAACGGCGAGAGGAACTCCAGGGTCGTGCCACCTTTCCAAGAGTCCCCCAGATGTCTCAGTCCATTCCAGAGGAAACTCTTTTCCCTTCACCGGCTCGTCTTTCACGCCGAGGATCGACTCACACCAAGGTGGCACGTGGCACAGCCCTGTGGGAAAGCCTCGTGGGAAAGCCTCGAGGGACAGCCTCGAGGGAAAGCCACAGATCCCTTGATCCACGTGACAGGAAGCGTGACACTACTGCTGCAGCTCGGGAGGAAAGCGCACGTGCATGCCCCCTCTCGAGAGGAGGCCTGACTCCCCTGGGGAGACTCAGAAGCACCCAAAGATCCATGGCAACACTGGAGAGGAATCCTCAGGTTCCGGCCCCGACTCCACACAAGGACTGAGGCCCCGGCATGGACGGGAGAGGAAACCCGAGAGGTCCCCTAGCCACTCGCATGGGGACTGGCCTTTCCTGAGGCCACCAGAGCGGGTCCCTGAGGTCCCCGTCGTAACTCGAGAAGACCTGCCGCAACTCGAGAAAATCCAGGAGGTTCTCCCCTCCAGGCGAGATGAGGCCCATTTCCGCTGAGGCGTCTCGAGGCTGATCACAGCTCACCTCTGGAACTTCGAAAGGCTCCTTCACACCCTTGGTGCAAATCAAGAAGTTCCCCGACATACCCGTCTCCACTCGAGAGGAATCACGAGGGTCCCGCCCACATCCAGAGGAGCCCCGTTTCCGCCTCGTAGCTCGAGATGAGGGATCCTTACCCTGCTTCGTCGGGAAAGAGTTCCCGTCGTTCCCGTCGCATCTCAAGAGGAGGCCCTCTCAACAGGAACGGCGAGAGGAACTCCAGGGTCGTGCCACCATTCCAAGAGTCCCCCAGATGTCTCAGTCCATTCCAGAGGAACCTCTTTTCCCTTCACCGGCTCGTCTTTCACGCCGAGGATCGACTCACACCAAGGTGGCACGTGGCACAGCCCTGTGGGAAAGCCTCGTGGGAAAGCCTCGAGGGACAGCCTCGAGGGAAAGCCACAGATCCCTTGATCCACGTGACAGGAAGCGTGACACTACTGCTGCAGCTCGGGAGGAAAGCGCACGTGCATGCCCCCACTCGAGACGAGCCCTGACTCCCCTGGGGAGACTCAGAAGCACCCCAAGATCCATGGGAACACTGGAGAGGAATCCTCAGGTTCCGGCCCCGACTCCACACAAGGACTGAGGCCCCGGCATGGACGGGAGAGGAATCCCGAGAGGTCCCCTAGCAACTCGCATGGGGACTGGCCTTTCCTGAGGCCACCAGAGCGGGTCCCTGAGGTCCCCGTCGTAACTCGAGAAGACCTGCCGCAACTCGAGAAAATCCAGGAGGTTCTCCCCTCCAGGCGAGATGAGGCCCATTTCCGCTGAGGCGTCTCGAGGCTGATCACACCTCACCTCTGGAACTTCGAAAGGCTCCTTCACACCCTTGGTGCAAATCAAGAAGTTCCCCGACATAGCCGTCTCCACTCGAGAGGAATCACGAGGGTCCCGCCCACATCCAGAGGAGCCCCGTTTCCGCCTCGTAGCTCGAGATGAGGGATCCTTTCCCTGCTTCGTCGGGAAAGAGTTCCCGGCGTTCCCGTCGCATCTCAAGAGGAGGCCCTCTCAACAGGAACGGCGAGAGGAACTCCAGGGTCGTGCCACCATTCCAAGAGTCCCCCAGATGTCCCAGTCCATTCCAGAGGAACCTCTTTTCCCTTCACCGGCTCGTCTTTCACGCCGAGGATCGACTCACACCAAGGTGGCACGTGGCACAGCCCTGTGGGAAAGCCTCGTGGGAAAGCCTCGAGGGACAGCCTCGAGGGAAAGCCACAGATCCCTTGATCCACGTGACAGGAAGCGTGACACTACTGCTGCAACTCGGGAGGAAAGCGCTCGTGCATGCCCCCACTCGAAACGCCGCCTGACTCCCCTGGGGAGACTCAGAAGCTCCCCAAGATCCATGGCAACACTGGAGAGGAATCCTCAGGTTCCGGCCCCGACTCCACACAAGGACTGAGGCCCCGGCATGGACGGGAGAGGAATCCTGAGAGGTCCGCTAGCAACTCGCATGGGGACTGGCCTTTCCTGAGGCCACCAGAGCGGGTCCCTGAGGTCCCCGTCTTAACTCGAGAAGACCTGCCGCAACTCGAGAAAATCCAGGAGGTTCTCCCCTCCAGGCGAGATGAGGCCCATTTCCGCTGAGGCATCTCGAGGCTGATCACACCTCCCTTCTGGAACTTCGAAAGGGTCATTCACACCCTTGGTGCAAATCAAGAAGTTCCCGACATACCCATCTCCACTCGAGAGGAATCACGAGGGTCCCGCCCACATCCAGAGGAGTCCCGGGTCCGCCTCGTAGCTCGAGATGAGGGATCCTTTCCCTGCTTCGTCGGGAAAGAGTTCCCAGCGTTCCCGTCGCATCTCAAGAGGAGGCCCTCTCAACAGGAACGGCGAGAGGAACTCCAGGGTCGTGCCAGAATTCCAAGAGTCCCCAGATGTCTCAGTCCATTCCAGAGGAACCTCTTTTCCCTTCACTGGCTCGTCTTTCACGCCGTGGATCGACTCACACCAAGGTGGCACGTGGCACAGCCCTGTGGGAAAGCCTCGTGGGAAAGCCTCGAGGGACAGCCTCGAGGGAAAGCCACAGATCCCTTGATCCACGTGACAGGAAGCGTGACACTACTGCTGCAGCTCGGGAGGAAAGCGCACGTGCATGCCCCCACCTCGAGACGAGCCCTGACTCCCCTGGGGAGACTCAGAAGCACCCCAAGATCCATGGCAACACTGGAGAGGAATCCTCAGGTTCCGACCCCGACTCCACACAAGGACTGAGGCCCCGGCATGGACGGGAGAGGAATCCCGAGAGGTCCCCTAGCAACTCGCATGGGGACTGGCCTTTCCTGAGGCCACCAGAGCGGGTCCCTGAGGTCCCCGTCGTAACTCGAGAAGACTTGCCGCAACTCGAGAAAATCCAGGAGGTTCTCCCCTCCAGGCGAGATGAGGCCCATTTCCGCTGAGGCATCTCGAGGCTGATCACACCTCACCTCTGGAACTTCGAAAGGGTCCTTCACACCCTTGGTGTAAATCAAGAAGTTCCCCGCTAGCCGTCTCCACTCGAGAGGAATCACGAGGGTCCCGCCCACATCCAGAGGAGCCCCGTTTCCGCCTCGTAGCTCGAGATGAGGGATCCTTTCCCTGCTTCGTCGGGAAAGAGTTCCCGGCGTTCCCGTCGCATCTCAAGAGGAGGCCCTCTCAACAGGAACGGCGAGAGGAACTTCAGGGTCGTGCCACCATTCCAAGAGTCCCCAGATGTCTCAGTCCATTCCAGAGGAACCTCTTTTCCCTTCACCGGCTCGTCTTTCACGCCAAGGATCGACTCACACCAAGGTGGCACGTGGCACAGCCCTGTGGGGAAAGCCTCGTGGGAAAGCCTCGAGGGACAGCCTCGAGGGAAAGCCACATGATCCCTTGATCCACGTGACAGGAAGCGTGACACTACTGCTGCAGCTCGGGAGGAAAGCGCACGTACATGCCCCCACACGAGACGAGGCCTGACTCCCCTGGGGAGCCTCAGAAGCACCCAAAGATCCATGGCAACACTGGAGAGGAATCCTCAGGTTCCGGCCCCCACTCCACACAAGGACTGAGGCCCCGGCATGGACGGGAGAGGAAACCCGAGAGGTCCCCTAGCCACTCGCATGGGGAGTGGCCTTTCCTGAGGCCAGCAGAGCGGGTCCCTGAGGTCCCCGTCGTAACACGAGAAGACCTGCCGCAACTCGAGAAAATCCAGGAGGTTCTCCCCTCCAGGCGAGATGAGGCCCATTTCCGCTGAGGCGTCTCGAGGCTGATCACACCTCACCTCTGGAACTTCGAAAGGCTCCTTCACACCCTTGGTGCAAATCAAGAAGTTCCCAGACATACCCGTCTCCACTCGAGAGGAATCACGAGGGTCCCGCCCACATCCAGAGGAGCCCCGTTTCCGCCTCGAAGCTCAAGATGAGGGATCCTTTCACTGCTTCGTCGGGAAAGAGTTCCCGGCGTTCCCGTCGCATCTCAAGAGGAGGCCCTCTCAACAGGAACGGGGAGAGGAACTCCAGGGTCGTGCCACCATTCCAAGAGTCCCCCAGATGTCTCAGTCCATTCCAGAGGAAACTCTTTTCCCTTCACCGGCTCGTCTTTCACGCAGAGGAATCGACTCACACCAAGGTGGCACGTGGCACAGCCCTGTGGGAAAGCCTCGTGGGAAAGCCTCGAGGGACAGCCTCGAGGGAAAGCCACAGATCCCTTGATCCACGTGAAAGGAGCGTGACACTACTGCTGCAGCTCGGGAGGAAAGCGCACGTACATGCCCCCACGCGAGACGCCGCCTGACTCCCCTGGGGAGACTCAGAAGCTCCCCAAGATCCATGGCAACACTGGAGAGGAATCCTCAGGTTCCGCCCCGACTCCACACAAGGACGAGGCCCCGGCATGGATGGAGAGAAATCCCGAGAGGTCCCCTAGCAACTCGCAGGGGGACTGGCCTTTCCTGATGCCACCAGAGCGGGTTCCCTGAGGTCCCCGTCGTAACTCGAGAAGACCTGCCGCAACTCGAGAAAATCCAGGAGGTTCTCCCCTCCAGGCGAGATGAGGCCCATTTCCGCTGAGGCGTCTCGAGGCTGATCACACCTCACCTCTGGTACTTCGAAAGGCTCCTTCACACCCTTGCTGCAAATCAAGAAGTTCCCCGACATACCCGTCTCCACTCGAGAGGAATCACGAGGGTCCCGCCCACATCCAGAGGAGCCCCGTTTCCGCCTCGTAGCTCGAGATGAGGGATCCTTTCCCTGCTTCGTCGGGAAAGAGTTCCCGGCGTTCCCGTCGCATCTCAAGAGGAGGCCCTCTCAACAGGAACGGCGAGAGGAACTCCAGGGTCGTGCCACCATTCCAAGAGTCCCCCAGATGTCTCAGTCCATTCCAGAGGAAACTCTTTTCCCTTCACCGGCTCGTCTTTCACGCAGAGGATCGACTCACACCAAGGTGGCACGTGGCACAGCCCTGTGGGAAAGCCTCGTGGGAAAGCCTCGAGGGGACAGCCTCGAGGGAAAGCCACAGATCCCTTGATCCACGTGACAGAAGCGTGACACTACTGCTGCAGCTCGGGAGGAAAGCGCACGTACATGCCCCCACTCGAGACGAGGCCTGACTCCCCTGGGGAGACTCAGAAGCACCCCAAGATCCATGGCAACACTGGAGAGGAATCCTCAGCTTCCGGCCCCGACTCCGCACAAGGACTGAGGCCCCGGCATGGACGGGAGAGGAATCCCGAGAGGTCCCCTAGCCACTCGCATGGGGATTGGCCTTTCCTGAGGCCACCAGAGCGGGTCCCTGAGGTCCCCGTCGTAACTCGAGAAGACCTGCCGCAACTCGAGAAAATCCAGGAGGTTCTCCCTCCAGGCGAGATGAGGCCCATTTCCGCTGAGGCGTCTCGAGGCTGATCACACCTCACCTCTGGAACTTCGAAAGGCTCCTTCACACCCTTGGTGCAAATCAAGAAGTTCCCCGACATAGCCGTCTCCACTCGAGAGGAATCACGATGGTCCCGCCCACATCCAGAGGAGCCCCGTTTCTGCCTCGTAGCTCGAGATGAGGGATCCTTACCCTGCTTCGTCGGGAAAGAGTTCCCGGCGTTCCCGTCGCATCTCAAGAGGATGCCCTCTCACAGGAAAGGCGAGAGGAACTCCAGGGTCGTGCCACCATTCCAAGAGTCCCCCAGATGTCTCAGTCCATTCCAGAGGAACCTCTTTCCCTTCACCGGCTCGTCTTTCACGCCGAGGATCGACTCACACCAAGGTGGCACGTGGCACAGCCCTGTGGGAAAGCCTCGTGGGAAAGCCTCGAGGGACAGCCTCGACGGGAAAGCCACAGATCCCTTGATCCACGTGACAGGAAGCGTGACACTACTGCTGCAGCTCGGGAGGAAAGCGCACGTGCATGCCCCCACTCGAGACGAGGCCTGACTCCCTGGGGAGACTCAGAAGCACCCCAAGATCCATGGCAACACTGGAGAGGAATCCTCAGTTCCGGCCCCGACTCCACACAAGGACTGAGGCCCCGGCTTGGACGGGAGAGAATCCCGAGAGGTCCCCTAGCAACTTGCATGGGGACTGGCCTTTCCTGAGGCCAGCAGAGCGGGTCCCTGAGGTCCCCGTCGTAACTCGAGAAGACCTGCCGCAACTCGAGAAAATCAGGAGGTTCTCCCCTCCAGGCGAGATGAGGCCCATTTCCGCTGAGGCGTCTCGAGGCTGATCACACCTCACCTCTGGAACTTCTAAAGGCTCCTTCACACCCTTGGTGCAAATCAAGAAGTTCCCCGACATACCCATCCTCCACTCGAGAGGAATCACGAGGGTCCCGCCCACATCCAGAGGAGCCCCGTTTCCGCCTCGTAGCTCGAGATGAGGGATCCTTTCCCTGCTTCGTCGGGAAAGAGTTCCCGGCGTTCCCGTCGCATCTCAAGAGGAGGCCCTCTCAACAGGAACGGCGAGAGGAACTCCAGGGTCGTGCCACCATTCCAAGAGTCCCCCAGATGTCTCAGTCCATTCCAGAGGAAACTCTTTTCCCTTCACCGGCTCGTCTTTCACGCCGAGGATCGACTCACACCAAGGTGGCACGTGGCACAGCCCTGTGGGAAAGCCTCGTGTGAAAGCCTCGAGGGACAGCCTCGAGGGAAGCCACAGATCCCTTGATCCACGGACAGGAAGCGTGACACTACTGCTGCAGCTCGGGAGGAAAGCGCACGTGCATGCCCCCACTCGAGACGAGGCCTGACTCCCCTGGGGAGACTCAGAAGCACCCCAAGATCCATGGCAACACTGGAGAGGAATCCTCAGCTTCCGGCCCCGACTCCGCACAAGGACTGAGGCCCCGGCATGGACGGGAGAGGAATCCCGAGAGGTCCCCTAGCACT
>NW_026291883.1:0-28000 GCF_023091745.1 Budorcas taxicolor
TTCCCATTGTGGGAAGAAGGTAAAGAGAAATACAGAACAGAGGTTCTCGAGAGCCACGAACCAAGAAGTAAAGCAGAGGAGTCCAAGAACCACGAACCCAGTACAAAACAGAGAAATGGAAGATGAAAGTGGGAAAAAAATATCAGTGAAATGCAGAACATTGAGAGGGTTTTCCCTCTCTAGAGCTTGAAAGAATATCTCTCTAACTTGACTGACTTTTATTTTACCAGTGATTTTGTTCGAGAAGTTGAACCTTTCTCCTTCTTGTTGGGTTTCCTTCCCATTGTGGCAAGAAGGAAAAGGGAAACACAGAACAGAGATTTTCGAGAGCCACGAACCAAGAAGTAATGCGGAGGGTTCCGAGAACCACAAACCAAGCACGAAGCAGAGAATGGGAAGATGAACGAGGCCAAAAAACATCAATGAAAGGCAGCACCTTGAGCAGGTTTGCCCTCTATAGAGCTTGAGAGAATCTCTCTCTAACCTTACTAACTTTTTTCCAACAGTTTTGTTCGAGAAGAAGAAGCTTTTTCCTTCTTGTTAGGTTTCCTTCCTATTGTAGGAAGAAGGTAAAGAGAAATACAGAATTGAGGTTCTCGGGAGCCACGAACCATGAAGTGAAGCAGAGGATTCCGAGAACCACGAACCCAGTACGAAACAGAGAATTATAAGATCAAAGTGGGAAAAAAGCATCAGTGAAATGCAAGACCTTGAAAGGGTTTCCCTCTCTAAAGCTTGAGAGAGTCTCTCTCTAACCTGACTGACTTTTTTTTTCCAACGATTTTGTTCAAGAAGTTGAACCTTTCTCCTTCTTGTTAGGTCTCGTTCCCATTGTGGGAAGAAGGAAAAGAGAAACACAGAACAGAGGTTTTCCAGAGCCACCAACCAAGATGTAAAGCATAGATTTCTGAGAACCACAAACCAAGCATGAAGCAGAGAATGGGAAGATGAAAGGGGCGAAAAAACATCAACGAAAGGCCGTACCTTGAGCGGGTTTTCCCTCTCTAGAGCTTAGGAGAATCTCTCTCTAACCTGACTGACTTTTTTCCAACGATTTTGTTCGAGAAGACGAAGCTTTTTCCTTCTTGTTGGGTTGCCTACCTATTGTGGGAAGAGTAAAGAGAAACATAGAACAGGGGTTTTCGAGAGCCACAAACCAAAAATTAATGTAGAGGTTTCTGAGAAGCACAACCTAAGCACGAAGCAGAGAATTGGAAGATGAAAAAGGTGAAAAAACATCAGCAAAAGGCAGCACCTTGATAGGGTTTTTCTTCCCTAGAGCTTGAGAGAAACTCTCTCTAACCTGGCTGACGTTTTATTTCCCTCGGTTTTGTCCGAGAAGATGAAACTTTTTCCTTCTTGTTAGATTTCCTTCCCATTGTGGGAAGAAGGTAAAGAGAAATGCATAATAGAGGTTCTCGAGAGCCACAAACCAAGAAGTAAAGTTGAGGTTTCCGAGAACCATGAACCCAGTACGAAATCGAGATTTGGAAGATGAAAGTGGCAAAAAAACATCAGCGAAATGCAGCACCTTGAGAGGGTTTTCCCTCTCTAGAGCTTGAGATAATCTCTCTCTAACCTAACTGACCTTTTTTTTTCCAGCGATTTTGTTCGAGAAGTTGAACCTTTCTCCTTCTTGGTAGGTTTCCTTCCCATTGTGGGAAGAAGGAAAAGAGAAACACATAACAGAGGTTTTCGAGAGTCACGAACCAAGATGTAAAGGGGAGGGTTCCGAGAACCACAAACCAAGCAAGAAGCAGAGAATGGGAGATGAAAGAGGCGAAAAAACATCAACGAAAGGCAGTACCTTGAGCAAGTTTGCCCTGTCTAGAGCTTGAGCGAATCTCTCTCTAACCTGACTGACTTTTTTTTTCCAACAGTTTTGTTCGAGAAGACGAAGCTTTTTCCTTCTTGTTAGGTTTCCTTCCCATTGTAGGAAGAAGATATAGTGAAATACAAAATAGAGGTTCTCGAGAGCCATGAACCAAGAAGTAAAGCGGAGGATTCCGAGAACCACGAACCCAGTACGAAACAGAGAATTGGAAGATGAAAGTGGGAAAAAAACATCAGCGACATGCAGCACCTTGAGAGGGTTTTCCATCTCTAGAGCTTGAGAGAATCTCTCTCTAGCCTGACTGACAGTTTTTTTTCCAGCGATTTGTTCAAGAAGTTGAACCTTTCTCCTTCTTGTTAGTTTTCGTTCCCATTGTGGGAAGAAGGAAAAGGCAAACACATAACAGAGGTTTTCGAGAGCCACAAACCAAAAAGTAAAGTAAAGGTTTCCGAGAACCATGAACCAAGCACGAAGCAGAGAATGGAAAGATGAAAAAAGCGAAAAAACATCAACGAAAGGCAACACCTTGAGCGGGTTTGCCCTCTCTAGAGCTAGAGAGAATCTCTCTCTAACCTGACTGACTTTTTTTTTCTCGGGATTTTGATCGAGAAGTTGAACCTTTATCCTTCTTGTTAGGTTTCCTTCCCATTGTGGCAAGAAGGAAAAGAGAAACATAGAACATAGGTTTTCGATAGCCATAAACCAAGAAGTAATACGGAGGGTTCCGAGAACCACAAACCAAGCACGAAGCAGAGAATGGGAAGATGAACGAGGCCAAAAAACATCAACGAAAGGTAGCACCTTGAGCGGGTTTGCCCTCTCTAGAGCTTGAGAGAATCTCTCTCTAACCTGACTGACTTTTTTTTTCCAACAGTTTTGTTCGAGAAGACAAAGATTTTTTCCTTCTTGTTAGGTTTCCTTCCCATTGTGGGAAGAAGGTAAAGAGAAATAAAGAATAAAGGTTCTCGAGAGCCATGGACCATGAAGTGAAGCAGAGGATTCCGAGAACCACAAACCCAGTACCAAACAGAGAATTGGAAGATCAAAGTGGGGAAAAAGCATCAGTGAAATGCAACACCTTGAGAGGGTTTCCCTCTCTAAAGCTTGAGAGAATCTCTCTCTAACCTGACTGACTTTTTTTTCCAGCGATTTTGTTTGAGAAGTTGAACCTTTCTCCTTCTTGTTAGGTCTCGTTGCCATTGTGGGAAGAAGGAAAAGAGAAACACAGAACAGAGGTTTTCCTGAGCCACGAACCAAGAAGTAAAGTAGAGAGTTCCGAGAACCACAAACCAAGCATGAAGCAGAGAATGGGAAGATGAAAGAGGTGAAAAAACATCAACGAAAGGCAGCACCTTGAGCGGGTTTTCCCTCTCTATAGCTTAAGAGAATCTCTCTCTAAACTGACTGACTTTTTTTTCCAACTATTTTGTTCGAGAAGATGAAGCTTTTTACTTCTTGTTAGGTTTCCCTCCTATTGTGGGAAGAAGTTAAATAGAAACATAGAACAGAGGTTTTCGAGTGCCAAAAACCAAAAGTTAATGTAGAGGTTTCTGAGAAGCACGAAGCAGAGAATTGGAAGATGAAAGAGGTGAAAAAACATCAACGAAAGGCAGCACCTTGATAGGGTTTTCCTTCCCTAGAGCTTGAGAGAAACTCTCTCTAACCTGGTTGACTTTTCTTTTTCCCGCGGTTTTGTTCGAGAAGATGAAACTTTTTTTCCTTCTTGTTAGGTTTCCTTCCCATTGTGGGAAGAAGAAGAAGGTAAAGAGAAATACAGAACAGAGGTTCTTGAGAGCCACAAACCAAAAAGTAAAGCAGAGGATTCTGAGAACCATGAACCCAGAACGAAACTGAGAATTGGAAGATGAAAGAGGCAAAAAAAAATCAGCGAAATGCAGCACCTTGAGAGGGTTTTTCCTCTCTAGAGCTTGAGATAATCACTCTCTAACCTGACTGACTTTTTTTTCTAGCAATTTTGTTCAAGAAGTTGAACCTTTCTCCTTCTTGTTAGGTTTCCTTATCATTGTGGGAAGAAGGAAAAGAGAACACAGAACAGAGGTTTTCGAGAGCCACGAACCAAGAAGTAATGCGGCGGGTTCCGAGAACCACAAACCAAGCACGAAGCAGAGAATTGGAAGATAAAAGAGGCAAAAAAACATCAACGAAAGGCAGTACCTTGAGCGGGTTTTCCCTCTCTAGAGCTTGAGCGAATCTCTCTCTAACTTGACGGACTTTTTTTTCCAACAGTTTTGTTCAAGAAGACGAAGCTTTTTCTTCTTGTTAGGTTTCCTTCCCATTGTGGGAAGAAGGTAAAGAGAAATACCGAACAGAGGTTCTCAAGAGCCACGAACCAAGAAGTAAAGCGGAGATTCCGAGAACCACGAATTCAGTACGAAACCGAGAATTGGAAGATGAAAGTGGGAAAAAAACATCAGCAAAATGCAGCACCTTTAGAGGGTTTTCCATCTCTAGAGCTTGAGAGAATCTCTCTCTAACCTGACTGACATTTTTTTTCCAGCGATTTTGTTCAAGAAGTTGAACCTTTCTCCTTGTTAGGTTTCGTTCCCATTGTGGGAAGAAGGAAAAGAGAAACACAGAACATAGGTTTTCGAGAGCCACGAACCATAAATTAAATTAAAGGTTTTCGAGAACCACGAACCATGCACGAAGCAGAGAATGGAAATATGAAAGAGGCGAAAAAAACATCATCGAAAAGGCAGCACCTTGAGTAGGTTGCCCTCTCTATAGTTAGAGGGAATCTCTCTCTAACCTGACAGACTTTTTTTTCCAATGATTTTGTTCGAGAAGACGAAGCTTTTTCCTTCTTGTTAGGTTTCCTTCCATTGTGGGAAGAAGGTAAAGAGAAATACAGACAGAGGTTCTCAAGAGCCACGAACCAAGAAGTAATGCAAGGGTTTTGGAGAACCACGATCCAAGCACGAAGCAGAGAATTGGAAGATGAAAGAGGGGAAAAAACATCAGCGAAAGGCAGCACCTTGAGAGGGTTTTCCCTCTCTAGAGCTTGAGATAATCTCACTTTAACCTGACTGACTTTTTTTTTTCCAGCGATTTTGTTCGAGAAGTTGAACCTTACTCCTTCTTGTACGATTTCCTTCCCATGTGCCAAGAAGGAAAAGAGAAACACAGAACAGAGGTTTTCGAGAGCAACGAACCAAGAAGTAATGCGGAGGGTTCCGAGAACCACAAACCAAGCACGAAGAAGAGATTGTGAATATGAAATAGGCAAAAAAACATCAACGGATGGCAGCACCTTGAGCGGGTTTGCCCTCTCTAGAGCTTGAGAGAATCTCTCTCTAACCAGACTGACTTTTTTTTTCCAACGGTTTTGTTCGAGAATAAGAAGCTTTCTCATTCTTGTTAGGTTTCCATCCCATTGTAGGAAGAAGGTAAAAAGAAACACAGAACTGAGGTTTTCGAGAGCCATGAAACAAAAAGAAAGTAAAGGTTTCCGAGAACCACGAACCAAGCACAAAGCAGAGAATTGGAAGATGAAAGATGTGAAAAAATATCAGAGAAAGGCAGCACCTTGAAAGGGTTTTCCGTCTCTAGAGATTGAGAGAATCTCCCTCCAACCCGACTGACTTTTTTTTTTCCAGTGATTTTCTTCGAGAAGACAAACCTTTCTCCTTCTTGTTAGGTTCCCTTCCTATTGTTGGAAGAAGGTAAAGAGAAACACAGAACAGAGGTTTTCGAGAGCCACGAACCAAAAAGTAACGTACAGTTTCTGAGAAACACGAACTGAGCACGAAGCAGAGAATTGGAAGATGAAGGAGGTGAAAAAACATCAGCGAAAGGCAACACCTTGAGAGGGTTTTCCCTCCCTAGACCTTGATAGAAACTCTCTCTAACCTGGTGGACTTTTTTTTTCCCGCAATTTTGTTCGAGAAGACGAGCCTTTTTCCTTCTTGTTAGGTTTCCTTCCCATTGAGGGAAGAAGGTAAAGACAAATACAGAACAGAGGTTCTCGGGAGCCACGAACCAAGAAGTAAAGCAGAGGATTCCGAGAACCACGAACCCAGTATGAAACAGAAAATTGGAAATTGAAAGTGGCAAAAAAAGTCAGCAAAATGTAGCACCTTGAGAGGGTTTTCCCTCTCTAGAGCTTGAGATAATCTCTCTCTAATCTGACTGAATTTTTTTTTCCAGCGATTTTGTTCGAGAAATTGAACCTTTCTCCTTCTTTGTAGGTTTCCTTCCCATTGTGGGAAGAAGGAAAAGAGAAATGCAGAACATAGGTTTTCGAGAGCGATGAACCAAGTAGTAATGCGGAGTGTTCCGAGAACCAGAAACCAAGCACGAAGCATTGAATGGGAAGATGAACGAGGCGAAAAAACATCAACAAAAGGCAGCACCTTGAGCGGGTTTGCCCTCTCTAGAGCTTGAGAGAATCTCTCTCTAACCTGACTGACTTTTTTTTTCAAACGTAAAGTAAAGTAAAGTAAACGTTTCCGAGAACCACGAACCACGCACGAAGCAGAGAATTGGAACATGAAAGTTGTGAAAAAACATAAGCGAAATGCAGCACCTTGAGAGGGTTTTCCCTCTCTAGAGGTTGAGAGAATCTCCCTCCAACCTGACCAACTTTTTTTTTTCCAGCGGTTTTGTTCGAGAAGAGGAACCTTTCTCTTTCTTGTTAGGTTTACTTCCCATTGTGGGAAGAAGGTAAAGAGAAAAACAGAACAGACGTTTTTGAGACCCACGAACCAAGAAGAAAAGGATCGGTTTCCGAGAACCACGAACCAAGCACGAAGCAGAGAATTGGAAAATGAAAGAGGCGTAAAAACATAAGCGAAAGGCAACACCTTGAGTGGGTTTTCTCTCTTTACATCTTGAGATAATCTCTCTCTAACCTGACAGACTTTTTTTTTCCCGGCAGTTTTGTTCGATAAGACGAACCTTTTTCCATCTTGTTAGGTTTCCTTCCTATTGTGGGAAGAAAGTAAAGAGAAACACAAAATAGAGGGTTTTGTGAGCCACGAACCTAGAAGTAAAGTAGAGGTTTTCGACAACCACGAACCATGCACGAAGCATATAATTGGAAGATGAAAGATGCAAAAAAACAGTAGCGAAATGCAATACCTTGAGAGGGTTTTCCCTCTCTACAACTTGAGAGAATCCCTCTCTAAACTGATTGACATTTCATTTTTTTTTCCAGTGGTTTTGTTCGAGAAGACGAACCTTTCTCCTTCTTGTTAGGTTTCTTTCCAATTGTGGGAAGAAGATAAAGGGAAACACAGAACTGAGATTTTCGAGAGCCACGAACGAAGAAGTAAAGTAGAGGTTTTTGAGAACCACGAACCAAGCACGAAGCAAAGAATTGGAAGATGAAAGAGGCGAAAAAACATCTACGAAATGCAGCACCTTGAGAGGGTTTTCTCTCTCTAGAGCTTGAGAGAATCTCTCCCAAACCTGATTGACTATTTTTTTTTGCCAACAGTTTTGTTCGAGAAGACGAACCTTTCTTCTTCTTGTTAGGTTTCCTTCCCATTGTGTGAAAAAGGTAAAGAAAAACAAAGAACAGAGGTTTTTGAGAGCCACGAACCAAAAAGTAAAGCAGAGGTTTTCGAGAACCACAAATCGAACCTGAAGCAGAGAATTTGAATATGAAAGAGGTGAAAAAATATTAGTGAAAGGCAGCACCTTGTGAGGGTTTTTCCCTCTCAAGAGCTTGAGAGAATCTCTCCCTAACCTGACTGATTATTTTTTTTCCAGCGGTTTTGTTCGATAAGACAAACCTTTCTCCTTCTTGTTAGTTTTCCTTCCCATTGTGGGAATAAGGTAAAGAGAAATACAGAACAGAGGTTTTCGAGAGCCACGAACCAAGAAGTATGACAGTGGTTTTGAAAACCACAAACCAACCACGAAGCAGAGAATTGGAAGATGAAAGAGGTGAAAAACATCAGCTAAAGGTAGCACCTTGAGAGGGTTTTCCCACACTTGAGCATGAGAGAATCTCTCTCTAACTTGACTTTTTTTTCCAGCTGTTTTGTTCGAGAAGATGAACCATTCTCCTTCTTGTTTGGTTTCCTTCCCATTGTGGAAGAAGGTAAAGAGAAACACAGAACATAGGTTTTTGGGAGCCATGAACCAAGAAGTATAACAGAGGTTTCTGAGAACCACGAACGAAGCACGAAGCAAAGAATTGGAAGATGAAATAGGTGAAAAAAAATCAGCAAAAGCAGCACCTTGAGAGGGTTTTCTCTCTCTAAAGCTTAAGGCAATCTATCCTAACCTGATTGACTTTTTTTTTTTTGCCAGTGGTTTTGTTCGAGAAGACGAACCTTTCTCCATCTTGTTATGTTTCCTTCCCATTGTGGGAAGAAGGTAAAGAGAAACACAAAACAGAGATTTTCGAGAGCCACGAACCAAGAAGTAAAACAGAGGTTTTTGACAACCACGAACCAAGCACGAAGCAGAAAATTGGAAAATGAAAGAGGCAAAAAAATATCAGTGAAAGGCAAGACCTTGAAGGGGTTTTCTTTCTCTAGAGCTTGAGAGAATCTCTCTCTAACTTGGCTGACTTTCTTCTTTTTTTTTGCCAGTGGTTTTGTTCGAGAAGATGAACCTTTCTCATTCTTGTTAGGTTTCATTCCCATTGTGGGAAGAATGTAGAGTGAAACACAGAATAGAGGTTTCCGAGAGCCACGAACCAAGACATAAAGTGGAGGTTTCCGAGAACCACGAACCAAGCAGGAAGTAGAGAATTGGAAGATGAAAGAGGTGAAAAAATCAGCGAAAGGCAGCACCTTGAGAGGGTTTTCTCTCTCTGGAGCTGGAGAGAATCTCTCCCTGACCTGATGACTTATTTTTTTTTGCCAGTGATTTTGTTCGAGAAGGTGAACCTTTCTCCTTCTTTTTATGTTTCCTTCCTATTGTGGGAAGATGGTAAAGAGAAACACATAACATAGGTTTTTGAGAGCCACAAACCGAGAAGTATAAACAGAGGTTTCCGAGAACCACGAACCAAGCACGTAGCCGAGAATTGGAAGATGAAAGAGGTGAAAAACATCAGCTAAAGGTATCACCTTGAGAGGATTTTCCTACTATAGAGTTGAGAGAATCTCTCTCCAACCTGACTTTTTTTTTCCAGCTGTTTTGTTCGAGAAGACGAACCTTTCTCCTTCTTGATAGGTTTCTTCCCATTGTGGGAAGAAGGTAAAGAGAAACACAGAATAGAGGTTTTCGAGAGCCACGAACCAAGAAGTATAACAGAGGCTTCCGAGAACCACAAACCAATCACGAAGCTGAGAATTGGAAGATGAAAGAGGCAAAAAAATATAAGCAAAAGACAATACCTTGAGAGGGTTTTCTTTCTCTACATCTTGAGAGAATCTCTCTAACCTGACAGATTTTTTTTCCTGCTGTTTGTTCGAGAAGACGAACATTTTTTCCTTCTTGTTAGGTTTCCTTCCTATTGTGGGAAGAAGGTAAAGAGAAACACAAAAACATAGGGTTTTGTGAGCCACGAACCTATATGTAAACTAGAGGTTTTCAAGAACCACGAACCATGGACGAAGCATACAATTGGATGGTGAAAGATGCAAAAAAACAGCAGCGAAGTGCTTCACCTTGAGAGGGTTTTCCCTCTCTAGAGCTTGAGAGAATCCCTCTCTAAACTAATTGACATTTTTTTCAGCGGTTTTGTTCGAGAAGATGAAGCATTCTCCTTCTTGTTAAGTTTCCTTCCCATTGTGGGAAGAAGGTAAAAAGAAACACTGAACTGCGGTTTTCGAGAGCCACGAACCAAGAAGTAAAGCAGATGTTTCGGAGAACCACAAACCAAGCACGAAGCAGAGAATTGGAAGATGAAAGAGGGAAAAAACATCAGCGAAAGGCAGCACCTTGAGATGAAATTCTTTCTCTAGAGCTAGAGAGAATCTCTCCCTAACCTGATTGACTTTTTTTTTTCCCAGCGGTTTGTTCGAGTAGACGAACCTTTCTTCTTCTTGTTAGGTTTCCTTCCTATTGTGGGAAAAAGGTAAAGAGAAAAAAAAAACAAAGGTTTTTGAGAGCCACGAACCAAAAAGTAAAGCAAAGGTTTTCGAGAACCACTAATCGAGCCCAAAGCAGAGAATTTGAATAAGAAAGAGGTAAAAAATCATTAGCGAAAGGCAGCACCTTGTGAGGGTTTTCCCTCTCCAAAGCTTGAGAGAATCTCTCTCTAACTTGACTGAATTTTTATTTTTTCCATCGGTTTTGTTCGAGAAGACGTACCTCTCTCCTTCTTGTTAGGTTTCCTTCCTATTGTGGGAAGAAGGTAAAGAGAAACACAGAATAGAGGTTTTTCAGTGCCTCGAAGCAAAAAGTAATGCAGAGGTTTCCGAGAACCATGAACCAAGCACGAAGCAAATAATTGGAAGATGAAAGAGGTGAAAAGACATCTGCGAAAGGCAGCACCTTGAGAGGGTTTTCCCTCTTTAATGCTTGAGAGAATCTCTCTCTAACCTGGCTGACTTTTTTTTTTCCCGCGGTTTTGTTCGAGAAGACGAGCCTTTTTCCTTCTTGTTAGGTTTCTTTCCCATCGTGGGAAGAAGGTATAGACAAATACAGAACAGAGGTTCTCGGGAGCCACGAACCAAGAAGTAAAGCAAAGGATTCTGAGAACCACGAACCTAGTACGAAACAGAGAATTGGAAGTTGAAAGTGGCTAAAAAAGTCAGCAAAATGCAGTACCTTGACAGTGTTTTCCCTCTCTAAAGCTTGAGATAATCTCTCTCTAATCTGACTGACTTTTTTTTTTCCAGCGATTTTGTTCGAGAAGTTGAACCTTTCTCCTTCTTTTTAGGTTTCCTTCCCATTGTGGGAAGAGGGAAAAGAGAAACACAGAACATAGGTTTTCGAGAGCGACGAACCAAGTAGTAATGCGGAGTGTTCCGAGAACCACAAACCAAGCACGAAGCAGTGAATGGGAAGATGAAAGAGGCGAAAAAACTTCAACAAAAGGCAGCACCTTGAGCGGGTTTGCCCTCTCTAGAGCTTGAGAGAATCTCTCTCTAACCTGACTGACTTTTTTTTTCCAACGTAAAGTAAAGTAAAGGTTTCGAGAACCATGAACCATGGACGAAGCAGAGAATTGGAACATGAAAACTTGTGAAAAAACATCACCGAAACGCAGCACCTTGAGAGGGTTTTCCCTCTCTAGAGCTTCAGAGAATCTCCCTCCAACCTGACCGACTTTTTTTTTTCTAGTGGTTTTGTTTGAGAAGACGAACCTTTCTCCTTCTTGTTAGGTTTACTTCTCATTGTGGGAAGAAGGTAAAGAGAAAAACAGAACAGAGGTTTTCGAGAGCCACGAACCAAGAAGTAAAGGATCGGTTTCCGAGAACCACGAACCAAGCACGAAGCAGAGAATTGGAAGATGAAAGAGGCGAAAAAACATCAGCGAAAGGCAACACCTTTAGAGGGTTTTCTCTCTTTACATCTTGAGAGAATCTCTCTCTAACCTGACAGACTTCTTTTTTTACTACGGTTTGTTCGACAAGACGAACCTTTTCCTTCTTGTTAGGTTTCCTTCCTATTGTGGGAACAAAGTAAAGAGAAACACAAAATAGAGGGTTTCGTGAGCCACAAACCTAGAAGTAAAGCAGAGGTTTTTGAGATCCACTAGCCATGCACGAAGCATATAATGGAAGATGAAAGATGCAAAAAAAACAGCAGAGAAATGCATTACCTTGAGAGGGTTTTCCCTCTCTAGAGCTTGATGGAATCTCTCTCTAAACTGATTGACATTTTTTTTTCCAGTGGTTTTGTTCGAGAAGACGAACCTTTCTCCTTCTTGTTAGGTTCCCTTCCTATTGTTGGAAGAAGGTAAAGAGAAACACAAACCAAAGGTTTACGAGAGCCACGAACCAAAAAGTAATGTAGAGGTTTCTGAGAAGCACGAACCAATCACGAAGCAGAGAATTGGTAGATGAAAAAGGGGAAAAACATCAGCGAAAGGCAACACTTGGAGAGGGTTTTCCCTACCTACACCTTGATAGAAACTCTCTCTAACCTGGCTGACTTTTTTTTTCTCGCAGTTATGTTCGAGAAGATGAGCCTTTTTCCTTCTTGTTATGTTTCCTTCCCATTGTGGGAAGAAGGTATAGACAAATACAGAACAGAGGTTCTCGGGAGCCACGAACCAAGAAGTAAAGCAGAGGATTCCGAGAACCACGAACCCAGTACGAAACAAAAAATTGGAAGTTGAAAGTGGGAAAAAAAGTCAGCAAAATGTAGCACCTTGAGAGGGTTTTCCCTCTCTAAAGCTTGAGATAATCTCTCTCTAATCTGACTAACTTTTTTTTCCAGCGATTTTGTTCGAGAAGTTGAACCTTTCTCCTTCCTTTTAGGTTTCCGTCCCACTGTGGGAAGAAGGAAAAGAGAAATGCAGAACATAGGTTTTCGAGAGCGACGAACCAAGTAGTAATGTAGAGTGTTCCGAGAACCACAAACCAAACACGAAGCATTGAATGGGAAGATGAAAGAGGCGAAAAAACACCAACAAAAGGCAGCACCTTGAGCGGGTTTGCCTCTCTAGAGCTTGAGAGAATCTCTCTCAAACCTGACTGACTTTTTTTTTCCAACGTAAAGTAAAGTAAAGTAAAGGTTTCCGAGAACCACGAACCATGCACCAAGCAGAGAATTGGAACATGAAAGTTGTGAAAAAACATAAGCGAAATGCAGCACCTTGAGAGGGTTTTCCATCTCTAGAACTTGAGAGAATCTCCCTCCAACCTGACCGACTTTTTTTTTTCCATTGGTTTTGTTCGAGAAGACGAACCTTTCTCCTTCTTGTTTGGTTTACTTCCCATTGTGGGAAGAAGGTAAAGAGAAAAATAGAACAGACGTTTTCGAGAGCCACGAACCAAGAAGTAAAGGATCGGTTTCCGAGAACCACGAACCAAGCACGAAGTAGAGAATTGGAAGATGAAAGATGCAAAAAAACATCAGCGAAAGGCAACACCTTGAGAGGGTTTTCTCTCTTTACATCTTGAGAGAATCTCTCTCTAACCTGACAAACTTTTTTTTCCTGCGGTTTTGTTTGAGAAGATGAACCTTTTTCCATCTTGTTAGGTTTCCTTCCTATTGTGGGAAGAAAGTAAAGAGAAACACATAACAGAGGGTTTCGTGAGCCACGAACCTAGAAGTAAAGCAGAGGTTTTCGAGAACCACGAACCATGCATGAAGCATATAATTGGAAGATGAAAGATGCAAAAAAATAGCAGCGAAATGCATTACCTTGAGAGGGTTTTCCTCTCTGGAGCTTGAGAGAATCTCTCTCTAAACTGATTGACATTTTTTTTCCAATGGTTTTGTTCGAGAAGACAAACCTTTCTCCTTCTTGTTAGGTTTCCTTCCAATTGTGGGAAGAAGATAAAGGGAAACACAGAACTGAGATTTTCGAGAGCCACGAACCAAGAAGTAGAGTAGAGGTTTCCGAGAACCACGAACGAAGCACGAAGCAGAGAATTGGAAGATGAAATAGGCGAAAAAACATCTGCGAAATGCAGTACCTTGAGAGGGTTTTCTCTCTCTAGAGCTTGAGAGAATCTCTCCCAAAACCTGATTGACTTTTTTTTTTTGCCAACGGTTTTGTTCGAGAAGACGAACCATTCTTCTTCTTGTTAGGCTTCTTTCCCATTGTGGGAAGAAGGTAAAGAAAAACATAGAACCGAGGTTTATGAGAGCCACGAACCAAAAAGTAAAGCAGAGGTTTCCGAGAACCACGAATCGAACCGAAGCAGAGAATTTGAATATGAAAGAGGTGAAAAAATATTAGCGAAAGGCAGCACCTTGTGAGGGTTTTCCCTTTCCAAAGCATGAGAGAATATCACTTTAACCTGACTGAATATTTTTTTTTCCAGCGGTTTTGTTTGAGAAGACGAACCTTTTTCCTTCTTGTTAGTTTTTCTTCCCATTGTGGGAATAAGGTAAAGAGAAATACAGAACAGAGGTTTTCGAGAGCCACGAACCAAGAAGTATGACAGAGGTTTCCTAGAACCATGAACCAACCACGAAGCATAGAATTGGAAGATGAAAGAGGTGAAAAACATCATCTAATGGTAGCACCTTGAGAGGGTTTTCCCACACTTGAGCATGAGAGAATCTCTCTCTAACTTTACTTTTTTTCCAGCTATTTTGTTCAAGAAGACGAACCATTCTCCTTCTTGTTAGGTTTTCTTCCCATTGTGGGAAGAAGGTAAAGAGAAACACAGAACAGAGGTTTTCGGGAGCCATGAACCAAGAAGTATAACAGAGGTTTCCGAGAACCAAGAACGAAGCATGAAGCAGAGAATTGGAAGATGAAATAGGTGAAAAAACATCAGCGAAAGCAGCACCTTGAGAGGGTTTTCTCTCTCTAGAGCTTAAGACAATCTATCCTAACCTGATTGACTTTTTTTTTTTTTGCCAGTGGTTTTGTTCGAGTAGACGAACCTTTCTCCTTCTTGTTATGCTTCCTTCCCATTGTGGGAAGAAGGTAAAGAGAAACACATAACAGAGATTTTCGAGAGCCACAAACCAAGAAGTAAAACAGAGGTTTCTGAGAATCACAAACCAAGCATGAAGCAGAGAATTGGAAGATGAAAGAGGCAAAAAAATATCAGTGAAATGCAGCACCTTGAGAGGGTTTTCTTTCTCTAGAGCTTGAGAGAATCTCTCTCTAACCTGGCTGACTAATTTTTTTTTTTTTGCCAGCGGTTTTGTTCGAGAAGATAAACCTTTCTCGTTCTTGTTAGGTTTCCTTCCCATTGTGGGAAGAATGTAGAGTGAAACACAGAATAGAGGTTTTCGGGAGCCACGAACCAAGACGTAAAGTGGAGGTTTCCGAGAACCATGAACCAAGCACGAAGCAGAGAATTGGAAGATGAAAGAGGTGAAAAAACATCAACGAAAGACAACACCTTGAGAGGGTTTTCTCTCTCTGGAGCTTGAGAGAATCTCTCCCTGACCTGATTGACTTTTTTTTTTTTGCCAGCGATTTTGTTCGAGAAGGCGAACCTTTCTCCTTCTTTTTATGTTTCCTTCCTATTGTGGGAAGATGGTAAAGAGAAACACATAACATAGGTTTTCGAGAGCCACAAACCGAGAAGTATAACAGAGGTTTCTGAGAACCACGAACCAAGCACATAGCCGAGAATTAGAAGATGAAAGAGGTGAAAAACATCAGCTAAAGGTATCACCTTGAGAGGATTTTCCTACTCTAGAGTTGAGAGAATCTCTCTCCAACCTGACTTTTTTTTCCAGTTGTTTTGTTCGAGAAGACGAACCTTTCTCCTTCTTGATAGGTTTCTTCCCATTGTGGGAATAAGGTAAAGAGAAACACAGAACATAGGTTTTCGAGAGCCATGAACCAAGAAGTACAACAGAGGCTTCCGAGAACCACGAACCAATCATGAACTAGAGAATTGGAAGATGAAAGAGGCGAAAAAACATAAGCGAAAGACAATACCATGAGAGCATTTTCTTTCTCTACATCTTGAGAGAATCTTTCTCTAACCTGATAGATTTTTTTTCTTGCAGTTTTGTTCGAGAAGACAAACATTTTTCCTTCTTGTTAGGTTTCCTTCCTATTGTGGGAAAAAGGTAAAGAGAAACAGAAAACAGAGGGTTTCGTGAGCCACGAACCTAGATGTAAACTAGAGGTTTTCGAGAACCATGAACCATGCACGAAGCATATAATTGGAAGATGAAAGATGCAAAAAAACAGCTGCGAAATGTTTCACCTTGAGAGGGTTTTCCCACTCTAGAGCTTGAGAGAATCTCTCTCTAAACTAATTGACATTTTTTTCTAGCGGTTTTGTTCGAGAAGATGAACCATTCTCCTTCTTGTTAAGTTTCCTTCCCATTGTGGGAAGAAGGTAAAGAGAAACACTGAACTGAGGTTTTTGAGAGCCACGAACCAAGCACGAAGCAGAGAATTGGAAGATGAAAGAGGGGAAAAAACATCAGCGAAAGGCAGCACCTTGCGATGGTTTTCTCTCTCTAGAGCTGGAGAGAATCTCTCCCTAACCTGATTGACTTTTTTTTTTTGACAGTGGTTTTGTTCGAGTAGACGAACCTTTCATCTTCTTGTTAGGTTTCCTTCCTATTGTGGGAAGAAGGTAAAGAGAAACACAGAACAAAGGTTTTTGAGAGCCACGAACCAAAAAGTAAAGCAGAGGTTTTCCTACTCTAGAGTTGAGAGAATCTCTCTCTAACCTGACAGACTTTTTTTTTTTAAAGTCGAACCTTTGTCCTTCTTGTTAGGTCTCCTTCCCATTGTAGGAAGAAGGAAAAGAGAAACACAGAACAGAGGTTTTCGAGAGCCACGAACCATGAAGTAAAGCAGAGGGTTCCGAGAACCACAAACCAAGCACGAAACAGAGAATAGGAAGATGGAAGAGGCGCAAAAACATCAATGAAAGGCAGCACCTGGAGTGGGTTTTCCCTCTCTAGAGCTTGAAAGAATCTCTCTCTAACCTGACCGACTTTTTTTTCTAGCAGTTTTGTTCGAGAAGACGAAGCTTTTTACTTCTTGTTAGGTTCCCTTCCCATTGTGGGAAGAAGGTAAAGAGAAATACAGAACAGAGGTTCTCGAGAGCCATGATCCAAGAAGTAAAGCAGAGGTTTTCGAGAACCACGAACCAAGCACGAAGCAGAGAATTGGAAGACGAAAGAGGCTAAAAAATATTAGAGAAATGCATCACCCTGAGAGGGTTTTCCCTCTCTAGAGCTTGAGCAAATATCTCTCTAACCTGACTAACATTTAATTTTAATTTTTTCAGCAGTTTTGTTCGAGAAGACGAACATTTCTCCTTGTTGTTAGGTTTCTTCCCATTGTGGGAAGAAGGTAAAGAGAAACACAGAACAGAGGATTTTGAGAGCCACGAACCAAGAAGTATAACAAAGGTTTCCGAGGACCACGAACCAAGCACGAAGAGAATTGGAAGAAGAAAGAGGCAAAAAAACATTAACGAAAGGCAGCACCTTGAGAGGGTTTTCTCTCTCAAGAGCTTGGGAGAATCTCTCTCTAACCTGACCAACTTTTTTTTCTAGCAGTTTTGTTCGAGAAGACGAACCTTTTTCCTTGTTGTTAGGTTAACTTCCCATTGTGGGAACAAGGTAAAGAGAAACACAGAATAGAGGTTTTTGAGAGCCATGAACCAAGATGTAAAGGAGAGGTTTCCGAGAACCACGAACCAAGCACGAAGCAGGGAATTGGAAGATGAAAGAGGCGAAAAAATATCAGCAAAAGGCAACACCTTGAGAGGGTTTTCTCTCTCTACATCTTGAGAGAATCTCACTCTAACCTGACATACTTTTTTTTCCAGCAGTTTTGTTTGAGAAGACGAACCTTTTTCCTTCTTGTTAGGTTTCCTTCCTATTGTGGGAAGAAGGTAAAGAGAAACACAAAACAGAGGGTTTCGTGAGCCACGAACCTAGAAGTAAACTAGAGGTTTTCGAGAACCACAAACCCTTCACGAAGCAAACGATTGGAAGATGAAAGATGCAAAAAAATAGCAACGAAATGCATCACTTTGAGAGGATTTTCCCTCTCTAGAGCTTGAGAGAATCTCTCTCTAGACATATTAACATTTTTTTTTCTAGCGATTTTGTTCGAGAAGACGAACCTCTCTCCTTCTTGTTCGGTATCCTTGCCATTGTGGGAAGAAGGTAAAGAGAGACACAGAACTGAGGTTTTCGAGAGCCACGAACCAAGAAAAAAAGCAGTGGTTTTCGAGAACCACGAACCAAGTACGAAGTAGAGGATTGGAAGATGAAATAGGGGAAAAAACATCAGCAAAATGTAGCACCATGAACGGGTTTTCTCTCTCTAGATCTTGACAGAATCTCTCCCTAACCTGATTGACTTTTTTTTTGCCAGCGGTTTTGTTTGAGAAGACGAACCTTTCTTCTTCTTGTTAGGTTTCCTTCCCATTGTGGGAGGAAGGTAATGAGAAACATAGAACAGTGGTTTTCGACAGCCTCGAACCAAAAAGTAATGCAGAGGTTTCCGAGAACCATGAACCAAGCACGAAGTAGAGAATTGGAAGATGAAAGAGGTGAAAAAACATCACCGAAAGGCAGCACCTTGAGAGGGTTTTCCCTCTTTAGAGCT
This sequence comes from Budorcas taxicolor, assembly GCF_023091745.1. Taxonomy (NCBI): domain Eukaryota; kingdom Metazoa; phylum Chordata; class Mammalia; order Artiodactyla; family Bovidae; genus Budorcas; species Budorcas taxicolor. The sequence continues at coordinate 17,937 of NW_026291883.1, forward strand.
TGAGAGAATCTCTCTCTAACCTGACTGACCTTTTTTTTTTAGAAGTCGAACCTTTCTCCTTCGTGTTAGGTTTCCTTCCCATTGTGGGAAGAAGGAAAAGAGAAACACATAAGAGAGGTTCTCGAGAGCCACGAACCAAGAAGTAAAGCAGAGGGTTCTCAGAACCATAAACCAAAGCACGAAGCAGAGAATGGGAAGATGAAATAGGCGAAAAAACATCAACGAAAGGCAGCACCTGGAGCAGGTTTGCCCTCTCTAGAGCTTGAGATAATCTCTCTCTAACCTGACTGACTTTATTTTTTCCAGCGGTTTTGTTCGAGAAGACGAAGCTTTTTACTTCTTGTTAGGTTTCCTTCCTATTGTAGGAAGAAGGTAAAGAGAAATACATAACAGAGGTACTCGAGTGCCATGAACCAAGAAGTAAAGTGGAGGTTTCCGAGAGCCACGAACCAAGCACGAAGCAGAGAATTGGAAGATGAAAATGGAAAAAAAAATATTAGAGAAATGCAGCACCTTGAGAGGGTTTTCCCTCTCTAGAGCTTGAACGAATATCTGTCTAACCTGACTGACCTTTATTTTTATTTTTTCCAGCGCTTTTGTTCGAGAAGACGAACCTTTTTCCTTGTTGTTAGGTTTACTTCCCATTGTGGGAAGAAGGTAAAGAGAAATACAGAACAGAGGTTCTCGAGAGCCACGAATCGAGAAGAAAAGTAGAGGTTTCCCAGAACCACGAACCAAGCTCGAAGCAGAGAATTGGAAGATGAAAGAGGCAAAAAAATATTAGAGAAATGCAGTACCTTGAGTGGGTTTTCCCTCTCTAGAGCTTGAGCGAATATCTCTCTAACCTTACTGACATTTATTTTTCTTTTTTCCAGAGGTTTTGTTCGAGAAGACGAACCTTTCTCCCTGTTGTTAGTTTTATTCCCATTGTGGGAAGAAGGTAAAGAGAAACACAGAATAGAGGTTTTCGAGAGCCACGAACCAGGAAGTATAACAGAGGTTTTCAAGAACCATGAACCAACCACGAAGTAGAGAATTGGAAGAAGAAAGAAGTGAAAAAACATCAACGAAATACAGCACCTTGAGAGGGTTTTCTCTCTTTAGAGCTTGCGAGAATCTCTCTCTAACCTGACCAACATTTTTTTCCAGCAGTTTTGTTCGAGAAGACGAACCTTTTTTCCTTGTTGTTAGGTTTACTTCCCATTGTAGGAAGAGGGTAATGAGAAACACATAACAGAGGTTTTCGAGAGCCACGAACCAAGAAGTATAATAGAGGTTTCCGAGAACCATGAACCAAGCACGAAGCAAAAGAATTGGAAGAAGAAAGAGGCGAAAAAACATCAACAAAAGGCAGCACCTTGAGAGGGTTTTCTCTCTCTAGAGTTTGCGAGAATCTCTCTCTAACCTCACCACCTTTTTTTGCAGCAGTTTTGTTCAAGAAGACAAACCTTTTTCCTTGTTGTTAGGTTTAATTCCCATTGTGGGAAGAAGGTAAAGAGAAATACAGAACAGAGGTTCTCGAGAGCCACGAACCAAGAAGTAAAGCAGAGGTTTCCCAGAACCACGAACCAAGCTCGAAGTTGGGAATTGGAAGATGAAAGAGGCAAAAAAATATTAGAGAAATGCAGTACCTTGAGAGGGTTTTCCCTCTCTAGAGCTTTAGCGAATATCTCTCCAACCTGACCAACATTTATTTTTTTTTTTCCAACGGTTTTGTTCTAGAAGACGAACCTTTCTCCTTCTTGTTAGGTTTCCTTCCCATTGTGGGAAGAAGGTAAAGAGAAACATAGAACAGACGTTTTCGAGAGCAGTGAACCAAGAAGTAAAGTAGAGGATTTCTGAGAACCACGAACGCCGCACGAAACAGAGAATTGCATTATGAAAGTGGCTAAAAAACATAAGCGAAATGCAGTACCTTGAGAGGGTTTTCCCTCTCTAGAGCTTGAGAGAATATCTCCCTAACCTGACTGGCATTTAATTTTTTTTTTAGCAGTTTTGTTCGAACAGACGAACCTTTCTCCTTCTTGTTAGGTTTCCTTCCCATTGTGGGAAGAAGGTAAAGAAAAACATAGAACAGAGGTTTTCGAGAGCCATGAACCAAGAAGTAAAGTAGAGGATTTCCGAGAACCACGAACCCCGCACGAAGCAGAGAATTGGATTATGAAAGTGGCTAAAAAACATAGGCGAAATGTAGCACCTTGAGAGGGTTTTCCCTCTCTAGAGCTTGAGAGAATATCTCCCTAACCTGACTGGCATTTAATTTTTTTTGAGCGGTTTTGTTCGAGAAGACGAACCTTTCTCCTTCTTGTTAGGTTTCCTTCCCATTGTGGGAGAAGGTAAATAGAAACACAGAACAAAGGTTTTCGAGAGCCACGAACCAAAAAGCAAAGTAAAGGTTTCCGAGAACCACGAACTAAGCACGAAGTAGAGAATAGGAAGATGAAAGAGGTGAAAAAACATCAGCGAAAGGCAGCACCTTGAGACGGTTTTCCCTTTCTAGAGCTTGAGAGAATCTTCCTCTAACCTGACCGACTTTTTTTTTCCAGCGATTTTGTTCAAGAAGACGAACCTTTCTTCTTCTTGTTAGGTTTCCTTCCAATTGTGGGAAGAAGGTAAAGAGAAACACAGAACAGAGGTTTTCGAGAGCCACGAACAAAAATGTAAAGTTGAGGTTTTCGAGATGCACGAACGAAGCACGAAGTAGAGAATTGAAAGATTAAATAGGTGAAAAAACATCAGCGTAATGCAGCACCGTGGGAGGGTTGTCCCTATGTAGAGCTTGAGAGAAACTCTCTCTAACCTCCCTGACTTTTTTTTTCCAGCAATTTAGTTTGAGACGACGAACCTTTTTCCTTCTTGTTAGGTTTCCTTCCCATTGTGGGAAGAAGGTAAAGAGAAATACAGAATAGAGGCTCTTGAGAGCCACGAACCAAGAAGTAAAGTAGAGGATTACGAGTACCACAAACCCAGCACGAAACAGAGAATTGGAAGATGAAAGAGGCAAAAAAACATCCGTAAAATGCAGCACCTTGAGTGGGTTTTCGCTCTCTAGAGCTTCAGAGAATATCTCTCTAACCTGACTGACATTTAATTTTTTTTCCAAGCGATTTTGTTCGAGAAGACGAACCTTTCTCCTTGTTGTTAGGTTTTCTTCCATTGTGGGAAGAAGGTAAAGAGAAACACAGAACAGAGGTTTTCGAGAGCCACGGACCAGGCACGAAGCAGAGAATTGGAAGATGAAAGAGGTGAAAAAACATAAGCCAAAGGCAGTAGCTTGAGAGGGCTTTCCCTCTCTTGAGATTGAGAGAATCTCCCTCTAACCTGATAGATTTTTTTTTTTCCAGCGGTTTTGTTCGAGAAGACAAACCTTTCTCCTTCTTGTTAGGTTTCCTTCCCATTGTGGGAAGAAGATAAAGAGAAACACATAACAGAGGTTTTCGAGAGCCACCAACCAAAAAATAAACTAGAGGTTTTCGAGAAGCACGAACCAAGCACGAAGCAGATAATTGGAAGATGAAATTGGTGAAAAAACATCAGTGAAAGGTTGCACCTTGGGAGGGTTTTCCCTCTCTAGAGCTTGAGAGAATCTCCCTCTAAACTGACCGAATTTTTATTTTTATTTTCCAGCGATTTTCATTTAGAAGACGAACCTTTCTCCTTCTTGTTAGGTTTCCTTCCCATTGTGGGAAGAAGGTAAAGAGAAACACATAACAAAGGTTTTCGAGAGCCACAAACCAAAAAGTAAAGCAGAGATTTCCGACAAGCACGAACCAAGCACGACGCAGAGAATTGAAAGATGAATTAGGTGAAAAAACATCAGCGAAAGGCAGCACCTTGGGAGGGTTTTCCCTCTCTAGAGCTTGAGATAAACTCTTTCTAACCTGACTGACTTTATTTTTATTTTTCCAGCGGTTTTGTTCGCGACGACGAACCTTTTTCCTTTTTGGTAGGTTTCCTTCCCATTGTGGGAAGAAGATAAAGAGAAATACAGAACAGAGGTTCTTGAGAGCCACAAACCAAGAAGTAAAGTAGAGTATTCCGAGAACCACGAACCCAACACGAAACAGATAATTGGAAGATGAAAGAGGCAAAAAAAACATCAGCGAAATGCAGCACCTTGAGAGGGTTTTCCCTCTCTAGAGGTTGAGAGAATATCTCTCTAACCTGACTGACATTTAATTTTTTTTTCAAGCGGTTTTGTTCGCGATGACGAACCTTTCTCCTTCTTGTCAGGTTTCCTTCCGATTGTGCGAAGAAGGTAAAGAGAAACACAGAACAGAGGTTTTCGAGAGCCACGAACCAAAAAGTAAATTAAAGGTTTCCGAGAACCACGAACCAAGCACGAAGCAGAGAATTTGAAGATGAAAGAGGTGAAAAAACATCAGCGAATGGCAGCACCTTGAGAGGGTTTTCTCTCTAGAGCTTGAGAGACACTCTCTCTAAACTGGCTGGCTTTTTCTTTTGAGAAGACGAACCTTTCTCCTTCTTGTTTGGTTTTCTTCCCATTGGGGGAAGGAGGAAAAGAGAAACACAGAACAGAGGTTTTCGTGAGCCACGACCCAAGAAATGAAGCAGAGGTTTCCGAGAAAAACGAACCAAGCACGAAGCAAATAATTGGAAGATGAAAGAGGCGAAAAAACATTAACGAAAGGCAGTGCCATGAGAGGGTTTTCTCTCTAGAGCTTGAGAGAATATCTCTCTAAGCTGACCGACTTTTTTTTCCAACTGTTTTGTTCGGGAAGATGAACCATTTTCCTTGTTGTTAGGTTTCGTTCCCATTGTGGGAAGTAGGTAAAGAGAAACACAGAACATAGGTTTTCGAGAGCAGTGGACCAAAAAAGCAGAGGTTTTCAAGAACCATGAACCAAGCACAAAGCAGAGAATTGGAAGATGAAATAGGTGAAAAAACATCAGCGAAAGGCAGCACCTTGGGAGGGTTTTCCCTCTCTAGAGCTTGAGAGAAACTCTCTCTAAACTAATTGACTTTTTTTTTCTTTTCCTTCGGTTTTGTTCGAGAAGACGAACCTTTTTCCTTCTTGTTAGGTTTCTTTCCCATTGTGGGAAGAAGGTAAAGATAAATACAGAACAGAGGTTCTCGAGAGCCATGAACCAAGAAGTAAAACATAGGGTTCTAAGAACCACGAACCCAACACGAAACAGAGAATTGGAAGATGAAAGTGGAAACAAAACATCAGCGAAATGCAGCACCTTGAGAGGGTTTTCCCTCTCTAAAGCTTGAGAGAATATCTCTCTAACCTGACTGACATTTAAAGTTTTTTTCGAGCGGTTTTGTTTAAGAAGAAAAATCTTTCTCCTTCTTGTTAGGTTTCTTTCGCATTGTAGGAAGAAGGTAAAAAGAAACACATAACAGAGGTTTTCGAGAGCCACAAACCAAAAAGTAAAGTAAAGGTTTCTGAGAACCACGAACCAAGCACGAAGCAGAGAATTTGAAGATGAAAGAGGTGAAAAAACATCAGCGAATGACAGCACCTTGAGAGGGTTTTCCCTCTCTAGAGCTTGAGAGACACTCTCTCTAAACTGACTAACTTTTTTTTTGAGAAGACGAACCTTTCTCCTTCTTGTTTAGTTTTATTCCCAATGTGGGAAGGAGGAAAAGAGAAACAAAAAACAGAGGTTTTCGAGAGCCACGAACCAAGAAGTGAAGCAGAGGTTTCAGAGAACCACGAACCAAGAACGAAGCAAATAATTCGAAGATGAAAGAGGCGAAAAATCATCAACGAAAGGCAGTACCTTGAGAGGGTTTTCTCTCTCTAGAGCTTGAGAGAATCTCTCGCTAACCTGACCGACTTTTTTTTCCAGCAGTTTTGTTCGGGAAGATGAACTTTTTTCCTGGTTGTTAGGTTTCCTTCCCATTGTGTGAAGAAGGTAAAAAGAAACACAGAACATGGGTTTTCGAGAGTCGTGGACCAAAAAGTAAAGCAGGGGTTTTCGAGAACCATGAACCAAGCACGAAGAAGAGAATTGGAAGATGAAATAGGTGAAAAAACATCAGCGAAAGGCAGCCCCTTGGGAAGGTTTTCCCTCTCTAGACCTTGAGAAAAACTCTCTCTAACCTGATTGACTTTTTTTTTTCTTTTCCATCGGTTTTGTTCAAGAAGACGAACCTTTTTCCTTCTTGTTCGGTTTCTTTCCCATTGTGGGAAGAAGGTAAAGATAAATACAGAACAGAGGTTCTCGAGAGCCACGAACCAAGAAGTAAAGCATAGGATTCTGAGAACCACGAACCCAACACGAAACAGAGAATTGGAAGATGAAAGTGGCAACAAAACATCAGCGAAATACAGCACCTTGAGAGGGTTTTCCCTCTCTAGAGATTGAGAGAATATCTCTCTAACCTGACTGACATTTCCTTTTTTTTTCGAGCGGTTTTGTTCAAGAAGGCGAACCTTTCTCCTTCTTGTTAGGTTTCTTTCCCATTGTAGGAAGAAGGTAAAGAGAAACACAGAACAGAGGTTTTCGAGAGCCACGAACCAAAAAGTAAGGTAAAGGTTTCCGAGAACCACGAACCAAGCACGAAGCAGAGAATTTGAAGATGAAAGAGGTGAAAAAACATCAGCGAATGGCAACACCTTTAGAGGGTTTTCCCTCTCTAGAGCTTGAGAGACACTCTCTCTAAATTGACTGACTTTTTTTTTTCTAGAAGACAAACCTTTCTCCTTCTTGTTTGGTTTTATTCCTATTGTGGGAAGGAGGAAAATAGAAACACAGAACAGAGGTTTTCGAGAGGCACGAACCAAGAAGTGAAGCAGAGGTTTCCGAGAACCACGAACCAAGAACGAAGCAAATAATTGGTAGATGAAAGAAGCGAAAAATCATCAACGAAAGGCAGTACCTTGAGAGGGTTTTCTCTCTCTAGAGCTTGAGACAATCTCTCTCTAACCTGATCGACTTTTTTTTCTAGCAGTTTTGTTTGGGAAAATGAACCTTTTTCCTTGTTGTTAGGTTTCCTTCCCATTGTGGGAAGACGGTAAAAAGAAACACAGAACAAGGGTTTTTGAGAGCCGTGGACCAAAAAGTAAAGCAGGGGTTATCGAGAACAATGAACCAAGCAGGAAGCAGAGAATTGGAAGATGAAATAGGTGAAAAAACATCAGCGAAAGGGAGTACCTTGGGAGGGTTTTCCCTATCTTGAGCTTGAGAGAAACTCTCTCTAACCTGATTGACTTTTTTTTTCTTTTCAGCTGTTTTGTTAAAGAAGACGAACCTTTTTCCTTCTTGTTAGGTTTCTTTCCCACTGTGGGAAGAAAGTAAAGAGAAATACAGAGCAGAGGTTCTCGAGAGCCACGAACCAAGAAGTAAAGCATAGGATTCTTAGAACCACGAACCCAACACGAAATAGAGAATTGGAAGATGAAAGTGGCAACAAAACATAAGCGAAATGCAGTACCTCGAGAGGGTTTTCCCTCTCTAGAACTTGAGAGAATATCTTTCTAACCTGAATGACATTTAATTTTTTTTTGAGCGGTTTTGTTCAAGAAGACGAACCTTTCTCCTTCTTGTTAGGTTCCATTCCCATTGTGTGAAGAATGTAAAGAGAAACACAGAACAGAGATTTTCGAGAGCCACGAACCAAAAAGTAAAGTAAAGATTTCCGAGAACCACGAACCAAGCACGAAACAGAGAATTTGAAGATCAAAGAAGTGAAAAAACATCAGCGAAAGGCAGCACCTTGAGAGGGTTTTCCCTCTCTAGAGCTTGAAAAACAGTCACTCTAAACTGACTGACTTTTTTTTTTTTTTGAAGACGAACCTTTCTCCTTCTTGTTTGGTTTTCTTCCCATTGTGGGAAGGAGGAAAAGAGAAACACAGAACATAGGTTTTCGAGAGCCACGAACCAAGAAGTGAAGCGGAGGTTTTCGAGAACCACGAACCAAGCACGAAGCAAATAATTGGAAGATGAAAAAGGCAAAAAAACATCAAAGAAAGGCAATACCTTGAGAGGGTTTTCTCTCTCTAGAGCTTGAGAGAATCTCTCTCTAACCTGACCGACTTTTTTTTTCCAGCAGTTTTGTTCAGGAAGATGAACCTTTTTCCTTGTTGTTATGTTTCCTTCCCATTGTGGGAAGAAGGTAAATGGAAACACAGAACATAGATTTTCGAGAGCCGTGGACCAAAAAGTAAAGCAGAGGTTTTCGAGAACCATGAACCAAGCATGAAGTAGAGAATTGGAAGATGAAATAGGTGAAAAAACATCAGCGAAAGGCAGCACCTTTGGAGGGTTTTCCCTCTCTAGAGCTTGAAAGAAACTCTCTCTAACCTTATTGACTTTTTTTTTCTTTTCCAGCGGTTTTGTTCGAGAAGACGAACCTTTTTCCTTCTTGTTAGGTTTCTTTCCCATTGTGGGAAGAAAGTATAGAGAAATATAGAACAGAGGTTCTCGAGAGCCATGAACCAAGAAGTAAAGCATAGGATTCTGAGAACCACGAACCCAACACGAAACAGAGAATTGAAAGATGAAAGTGGCAACAAAACATCAGCGAAATGCAGCACCTTGAGAGGGTTTTCCCTCTCTAGAGCTTGAGAGAATATCTTTCTAACCTGACTGACATTTAATTTTTTTTTGGACCGGCTTTGTTGAAGAAGACGAACCTTTCTCCTTCTTGTTAGGTTTCCTTCCCATTGTGGGAAGAAGGTAAAGAGCAACACAGAACAGAGGTTTTCAAGAGCCATGAACCAAAAAGGAAAGTAAAGGTTTCTGAGAACCACGAACCAAGCACGAAGCAGATAATTGGAAGATGAAAGAGGTGAAAAAACATCAGCGAAAGGCAGCATGTCACGTCCCAACCCGGCCTATAAAGGTTAGATTAGGGTGTGATCTAAACATTCCAGTCTATCTCGTACTTAACTGTTCATGGAGTTTTATGAACATTAAACGGGCAGCCATGTAATGCATGTAAATCAAGCCATATAACTCATTTTGAAGTTCACGTAATCAAATAATAAGATTATTCAACATGCAACGACATCTACGTGGGTTCGGGTGCAAGAAAAACCTAATTGTCAACATGTAATCATCAAGATCGCATTTAGGGCTACAATGGCAACTACGGGCAGCCTACTAAACATATAATTAAACACGATATTCATAGGATCAACACTTAGTGAATTTACCTAGTCCCTAGGGTTTCCATTTCGTGCTTACCCGTGCGATTAAGCCCCAAGTCAACTCAAAATCAATCTCAAGCCATGCATCGATTAATTCAAACATTCTCAAGTATTCAAAAAAGTCCACACAACATCCCAATTCCACAATCCCAAGCATTTAATTCAACAAGAGAAGCTACAATAATTTTTCTAAGCATATCACTAAGTGAACCCCTCACTGCAATGGGCTGTTTTCTCACAATCATTAAGACAAGCAAACAATCTCCAATTCCAGTGAATAAGATTTCAAATTAAATCTTAAGAAGTGAACTAAATTCAGAAACAAGCCACGCATCATTTGGAGTTCGGGTTCAATAGTTATAGCCAAAACAGTGAGATTGCACAAAACTGTCCAGATTTGCAAACATTTCAACACTTGTAGTGTTTGAGGTCCCTAGGCTCAGATTTAGCCTTAGTCCATTTCTGACAAAAATGTCCAGAACTGAAAAATATAGGAACACACAAAATTTAATGCATTTCAGATATCATTTACTAAGTCAAAACTTCTTCGTTCCACAAAGTCAGTGAATCTGCCAAAACCTGCTTCATTTTTCAGATCTTCCAAATTTGGACACATTTTAATGATTTACCATTTTGAGGACCATAGATTCAAAATTAGCTTTGGCCTATTTCTGGTAAAAATGTTCAGAACTGGCCAAACTAGTTAAAAACCAATTTTCACGCTTTTTAAACATCATTTGCCTAGCCAAAATCATCTCGTATCAACAAGACAGAAAGCTGTCACAAACCCGATTTCATCTATCATCACCTTCTAGCCCAAAATCTTGCCATGCATGGTTATAAAAGCTTATAAACACACATATATCTCAAGCACAGAAGCAAAGACAAACATTTAAGAGCAAGCATGTGGTTTTTTGAAGGATTTTCAAGAAGTTTTAG
>NW_026291884.1:22500-25000 GCF_023091745.1 Budorcas taxicolor
TTTTTTTTTTTTTTTACCTATAGGCAGCAGCCTAGACCTGCTGTCCAGTCCCCATTGGATTAATTTCTTTCTTTTTTTTTTTTTTTTTTTTTTTTTTTTACCTATAGGCAGCGGCCTAGTCCTGCTGCCCAGTCCCCATTGGATTAATTTCCTTTTTTTTTTCTTTTTTTTTTTTCTTTTTTTTTTTTTTTACCTATAGGCAGCGGCCTAGACCTGCTGTCCAGTCCCCATTGGATTAATTTCCTTCTTTTTTTTTTTTTTTTTTTTTTTTTACCTATAGGCAGCGGCCTAGTCCTGCTGCCCAGTCCCCATTGGATTAATTTCCTTCTTTTTTTCTTTTTTTTTTTTTTTTTTTTTTTTTTACCTATAGGCAGCGGCCTAGACCTGCTGTCCAGTCCCCATTGGATTAATTTCCTTCTTTTTTTTTTTTTTTTTTTTTTTTTTTTTTTTTTTTTTTTTAACCTATAAGCAGCGGCCTAGACCTGCTGTCCAGTCCCCATTGGATTAATTTCCTTCTTTTTTTTTTTTTTTACCTATAGTCAGCGGCCTATACCTGCTGCCCAGTCCCCATTGGATTAATTTCCTTTTTTTTTTTTTTTTTTTTTTTTTTACTTACAGGCAGCAGCCTAGACCTGCTGCCCAGTCCCCATTGGATTAATTTCCTTCTTTTTTTTTTTTTTACCTATAGGCAGCGGCCTAGACCTGCTGTCCAGTCCCCATTGGATTAATTTCCTTCTTTTTTTTTTTTTTTTTTTTTTTTTTTTTTTTTTTTTTTTTTTTTTTTTTTTTTTTTTTTTTTTTTTTTTACCTATAGGCAGCGGCCTAGACCTGCTGCCCAGTCCCCATTGGATTAATTTCCTTTTTTTTTTTTTTTTTTTTTTTTTTTTTTTTTTTTTTTTTTTTTTTTTTTACTTAAAGGCAGCGGCCTAGACCTGCTGCCCAGTCCCCATTGGATTAATTTCCTTCTTTTTTTCTTTTTTTTTTTTTTTTTTTTTTTTTTTTTTTTTTTACCTATAAGCAGCGGCCTATACCTGCTGCCCAGTCCCCATTGGATTAATTTCCTTCTTTTTTTTTTTTTTTTTTTTTTTTTTTTTTACCTATAGGCAGCGGCCTAGACCTGCTGCCCAGTCCCCATTAGATTAATTTCCTTCTTTTTTTTTTTTTTTTTTTTTTTTTTTTTTTTTTTTTTTTACCTATAGGCAGCGGCCTAGACCTGCTGCCCAGTCCCCATTGGATTGATTTCCTTCTTTTTTTTTTCTTTTTTTTTTTTTTTTATACCTATAGGCAGCGGCCTAGACCTGCTGCCCAGTCGCCATTGGATTAATTTCCTTCTTTTTATTTATTTATTTTATTTTATTTTATTTTATTATTTTTTTTTTTTTTTTTTTACCTATAGGCAGCGGCCTAGACCTGCTGCCCAGTCCCCATTAGATTAATTTCCTTCTTTTTTTTTTTTTTTTTTTTTTTTTTTTTTTTTTTTTTTTACCTATAGGCAGCAGCCTAGACCTGCTGTCCAGTCCCCATTGGATTAATTTCTTTCTTTTTTTTTTTTTTTTTTTTTTTTTTTTTACCTATAGGCAGCGGCCTAGTCCTGCTGCCCAGTCCCCATTGGATTAATTTCCTTTTTTTTTTCTTTTTTTTTTTTCTTTTTTTTTTTTTTTTACCTATAGGCAGCGGCCTAGACCTGCTGTCCAGTCCCCATTGGATTAATTTCCTTCTTTTTTTTTTTTTTTTTTTTTTTTTTTTTTTTACCTATAGACAGCGGCCTAGACCTGCTGCCCAGTCCCCATTGGATTAATTTCCTTCTTTTTTTCTTTTTTCTTTTTTTTTTTCTTTTTTTTTTTTTTTTTTTTTTTTTACCTATAGGCAGCGGCATAGACCTGCTGCCCAGTCCCCATTGGAATAATTTCCTTCTTTTTTCTTTTTTTTTTTTTTTTTTTTTTTTTTTTTTTTTTTTACCTATAGGCAGCGGCCTAGTCCTGCTGCCCAGTCCCCATTGGATTAATTTCCTTTTTTTTTTTCTTTTTTTTTTTTTTTTTTTTTTTTTTTTTTTTTTTTTACCTATAGGCAGTGGCCTAGACCTGCTGCCCAGTCCCAATTGGATTAATTTCCTTCTTTTTTTTTTTTTTTTTTTTTTTTTTTTTTTTTCTTTTTTTTTTACCTATAGGCAGCGGCCCAAACCTGCTGCCCAGTACCCATTGGATTAATTTCCTACTTTTTTTTTTTTTTTTTTTTTTTTTTACCTATAGGCAGCGGCCTAGACCTGCTGCCCAGTCCCCATTGGATTAATTTCCTTCTTTTTATTTTCTTTTTTTTTTTTTTTTTTTTTTTTTTTTTTTTTTTACCTATAGGCAGCGGCCTAGACCTGCTGCCCAGTCCCCATTGGATTAATTTCCTTCTTTTTTTCTTTTTTTTTTTTTTACCTATAGGCAGCGGCCTAGACCTGCTGTCCAGTCCCCATTGGATTAATTACCTTTTTTTTTTTTTTTTTTTTTTTTTT
>NW_026291885.1:0-27972 GCF_023091745.1 Budorcas taxicolor
TTCCGTTTTTTTGTTTTTCTTGTCTTGTCTGTGTTTTAGGTTTGTTTATTTGTGGGGGGTTGTGTTTGTTTATTTTGGGGGAAAGAGGGGTTTTGTTTTGTTTTGTTTTTTTTTTTTGGTTTGGCAGTTTTGTTTGCTTTGGGGCTTGCTTTTAAATAGTTAATTAGCAAAAGAAGATAAACAACAAGTACCAAATCCCCAACACACACAAGGCATTGTTCTAAATATCTACCTACACTCTCTCTTAGTAATTCTTTGAGGTGGATATCACTGTCCCATTGAGTATATAAGAACACTGAGATGTAGTAACAGTTAAGATTTGTCAAAAACTCAACTAGTAGGTAGCAGAGCCAAAATCTGGAGATATGAACCTACATCTGCATCCATACTTGAGCTTTCAAAGACCTTTCTTCCTTACCATTTTCAAGGAAAGATCTGAAACAGAAAACTTTAAGAGACTACCATTAAATGATGAGGTCGAAAGATAACATCTAAGAGGTGGGGTGAGAGAGAGGCTCAAAAGGGAGGGGATATATGTGTGCTTACAGCTAATTCACAGTGCTGTACACCAGAAACAGCTGACTCATGTTGTACAGCAGAAACTAACACAACATTGTAAAACAATTATCCTCCAATTAAAAATAAATATTTAAAAAGATATATCCAAAACGCAACTGTATTTCTACTATACACTAACAATGAACTAGTGATGAACAATGACGTGAAATGAAATGTTGATAACAGTTCCAGGTACAACAGCAACCAATACAACAAAATAAACACTAAGGAATAAATTTTTGGAAGAAGTTTAAGACCTGGGCCTAAAAACTACAAAACATTATTGAGAGAACAGATTAAACACAATCTTTATAAAAATTCCAGCTACTCTTGGGCAGAAATTGACAAGCTGATCCCAAAATCCATGTGCAAGGGACCCAGAAAAGTCAAAAAAGTCTTGAAAAAGAATGAAGTTATAAGACTTACACTTACTTTCAAAACCTATTACAAGCTTATTATCAATGCAAATCTACTGTAACCAAATAGTATAGTACTGGCATAAGGACAGACAATAGAATAAAATTGAGAATCCAGAAATAAAATCCAACAGTCAGCTGATTTTCAATAAGGGTACAAAGAACATTCAATGGAACAAGAATATGTATGTTTCAATACATAGTGCTGAGACAACTGGATCACCATATGCAAAAGAATGAATTTGGGCCACTGCTTTACACCATACACAAAAATCAATTTAGAATTGATTGACAACCTAAATATAAGGACTAAAAACATAAAACTCTTAGAAGAAAGCATAGGGGTAAACCTTGAATTTGGCAATGAATTCTTAGATACAGCAACAAAAGCATGAGCAACAAAAGCAAAAACAGATAATTTGGACTTCATCACTTCATCACTTTGCAAAAAGGGACATTGTCAAAAAACTGAAAACAAAACCTACAGAGTGGGAGAAAACATTTGCAAATCATATATGTGACTTACCAAAAAATTTTAAACTCTTGCAACTCAATAATAAAAAGACAAATAAGCCAATGAAAAACTGGACACCTGAAATGGACAAAGGATTTGAACAGACATTTCTCCAAATATATACAAATGGGCAGTAAGGCCACGCACGCGTGCACACACAGACACACACACTCAATATCATTAGTCATCAAGGAAATCCAAATCAAAATTGCAATGAGATACCACTTAACACCGACTAAGATGGCTAAGTTAAAAAGACAAACCATAACAAGTACTGGCAAGATTGTAAAACTCTCATACACTGCTGGTGGGAATGAAAAAGGATGCAATGCCTTAGGAAACAGATTTTCAACTCTTCAAAACATTAATACAGAGTTATCATATAACCCAGCAAATGGGGTATGCCCAAGAAAAATCAAAACATTACATCCACACTGAAACTGTATACAAATGTCCATAGCAGTATTATTTATTATAACCAAAATGTGGGGGAGGGGGGGAACTCATGTCTATCAATGCATCAAAAGATAAAATGTGGTATATCTGTTCAATATTACTCAGCAATAAATAAATGATACACATGCAACATGGATAAACCTCAAAAACACTGTGGTAAGCGAAAGAAACCAGTCACAAAAGACTTTGTATTGTAAGATAATTCTATCTCTAAAAAGCTGGGTTGTTTCTTTAAGATACTTAAAAAAAAAAGTCATGGGAATATAATGTACAGCATGGTGACTATAGTTAATAACAATGTATTGCATAATTGACAGTTGTTAAAAGAGCAGATCTTTAAACCTCTTATCACAAGAAAAAACTGTAACAATATAACTTATTGTGATCATTTTGCAATATATAAATTTCAAATCATGTTATACACCTGTAACTAATCAAGCCATTATATTGTACACCTGTAACTAATATTATATGTCAATTATATCTCAAAAGAAGGAATTCCTTAAAAGACACTGCATGAACTACAAAAATGAAACAGTGGGAGAAAAAGAGCACCTGATTTTCAACTTTTCTTCTTCAGATGCAATCTCAATTCCTACAATTTTGTCTTCCTATACATTCGTATTCCATCAACAAGAACTACTAAAATTAGATCAACTACTGAAATTCAAAACACATGAAAAAAACAGCCCCTGAAATTTCAAATAACTTTCAAACAATTCTACTCAGCATTGATTCTGAACTAAACATAAATCTCAATTTCAAAATATCACATAAAGATTAACAAACACTCAGAGGTTTAAACAAATTGCCAACTTTCTGAATAAACTAATTCAGATTTGCTTTGTTGAAAATGTAAATATTTACCTGCCTCAAAAGAACAAAATCCTATAAGCCTAGCGTTCCCATGTGATGAAGAGAAAAAAATATGCATTTTTAAATTCAGAATTCAGTTTCAGAAATTAATTTCTATCTAGCTAGGGTATACATAGTTGATGGCTTATACTAAGCAATGTATATACCCTGCTTTTGCCTAAAACATACTGAAAACAAGGAATTTATAAAGTCATAAAAGTTAAGTTGGGACCTGAGGAAAATCACATACAGTATATCTGACAGAGATCTTAACATCAAAAAGCTCCTGAAAATACCTCAAGAACTCCTATTTTGGAAGCTCCCTAAGTCAGTCTTCCTGCAAATATTTACTGACCATCTACCATGAGCCAAGCACCGCGAGTGATACCAGGATGCCATGGTGAGCTCTGAACATAGTAACTTGAGTTTGTTAAAAATTCAAATGTGCTCCTCTGCCTTGCAGTGCCTGGGCCTGGGGTGAGTCGTGATGCCTGTATTTTTATCAAGCGCTCCAGTTTATTCCCAAACCCTGGCTTGTCTGGGGGCAGGGTGCTCTGGGGCATCCCATCCCTCCCAATGGGAGCCACACCTCCATTTCACTCGGTTTCAGTCCATTTCACTCAGCTTCCGGCACTCAAACGAATAAATACCCCAACCACACAACCAGCTGAGATAAATGTAAAGCATTCCAAAACACCCTCCGTGCTGACACTCTGACAGACTTGCTTCCTTCCGAGGACGGACAGCTCACTCCCTCAGATTCCACCTGGGGCTGTCTGCACCTGAGCACCCCGGAGCTGCACCGACACCTGTCTCCCAGAGGCTGCGGTCTCCCTCTCCCGTGGGCCCGAACCGCGGGCAGTCGCCGCCTCGAGGGGCCGGAGGCAAGTAGTGGCACCGCGCGCATTAGGCGCCGACTGTATACCGCTCCCCTCCCCGATGGCGCGCACACACAAACACTCCCGCGGAAACTGAGGTGGGCAGGCGACAGACCCGGCCCCGACGCCGAGCGAGGCGAGGCCGGGCTCGAACCTGGACGGCCGGGCGGGTTCCGCCTCGCGGGCGCTCGTCAGCCTCAGAGGCCCGGCCCGGCTCGCACCGACGGAGTTTCACAAAGAAAGTCTCCCGGCCCGCGCCCCTCAAGCACTCACCGGAGCCGGCGCCGGCGGCGACTCGGGCTCCCGCCGTCTACGACTCCGTGCTGGGGTCGACCCCGGGGTGGGCTCAGGAGCGGGCAGCGGCGACTGCTCCATCCCCGCGGGGCACGGGCCGCGTCCGCCTCGAGCTAACGGTCCCGCCAGCTAGGCGCGCGCGCCGGCCCCGCGCGCCATGTTCCCGCCGTGCCGCGCGCCGCCGCGGCGTCTCACTACCCCCCGCCGCGCACGCGCCGCGCACGCTCCCCGCGCGCCTCCGCGCGTGCCCCCGACCGCGCACGCGCGCACTCGCCGCGCCCCCGCCCCCCGAAGCCTGACGCCCTCCGGCCCCGGCCCCGCTCTTCCCAGCCTTGCGCCCACCCCCTCCGCACCCGTCCGGCCAGGCCCAAGCGCTCGCTGTTCTGGGCTGGGCTCAGCCGCCTGCCGCACTGCGGACGACGCCAGACCAGACCCCTTGTAGCATTACCCCTTTTAAAAGCTTCACCTGCTTGGACTTGAAGCGGTGGTCTACCCCAAGAGGGAATTACCCCCAAGAAGTGTGAGGGGAAGGACACCGCTAAGGTGATCGAGATCCCCATCGCGGCGGTCGGTGAGCACGCGCGTGAGCCTAAGCGGCACAACTGGATGTCTGTGTCACTGGAAAAGCCACACTCAGTGGAGAAACTTGAGTTCGAGTCTCGCATCCCCACTAACCTTTGCCTGATTAAGGTCAGGTCTCCAGATGCCTGTTTTTCCTTAACGGGGAAGGTCTAACAACTAAGGTGAGTCAGAGGACTTGAAGTAATCCAGATAAAATATCAATACCGCGCCTAGTACTTTTACCAAGTGGTAAACTGGTGACAAAAACCTCAAGTAATTTTATGATCAAAACCCAAGGTCTCTTCAAAAGGGAAATTTCCGTTCAAGTCTTGCCTCCACTTCTTGCCAACTGGGAAATCTCTAAACCCGTAAAGGGAGGAGGGGCACTAACGCCTCACAGGTCTGAGGTGAGCTTTCTGAGGAGGCACACGTGTGTCTGAGCACAATGCCTGGCACACAGCAAGCTCTCCAAGCTTCAGTGGTATAATTCCAGCCCTGTCCTTTCAAGATTCCTAAAAGTTTAATGAAGGGGGCTCTGCTCCCAAACCCTGTGGTATAATTAGCTGGGAGGGGGTTCTCTCAACCTTGAGGCTGGAGGGATTCTTAGTTCCCACATCTTCACTTTCCATTCTTTGCCCCAAACCTCTCCAAAAACCCTGAAGTTGGCACAAAAACAACAGTAGTTGTTTAGTTTTCCCTATTTAAAAAGAGTGTCCAAGGGTCTCTTAGAGTTTGCAAATGGTTGGATTTATTAGTCTGGCCTTTTCCAGACACAAGTGACCAAACAATGAAAAAAATTAAAATAATTTGTTTTTTTTAATTTAAAAAACTCAACCTGAAGTAAATCAACTATGGGAACAAATCAAATTCCTGGTTGGTACCTCACTAAAGGGATAGTTGGATTCAGGTACTCATACAATAAGCTCAGTCATTCTACATCTCAGCTCTGCTTCTGTCTGTGATGACTTCATTCTCATACAGTTCTCCCCAGTGTCCCAGGCACTTCCCAGCTCACACCTCTACCAGGGTAGGGTGAATAATGGCCTCCAAAGGTGTTCTCATCCTAACTTCCCATAATTTATGAATGTGACTTTACCTATTCACAGCAGGAACTGTTTCCCAGAAGTTCCAGCCAAAGGCTTGGGTTTTCTTTCTTTAGGGCCCCTTTGAGTCACATGTATCTGCCTGAGCCTATCACAGCAAGACTGGCCAGAATGGACCATATGGAGCCCCTCTAGGAAGGGAGTGGGGTCAGCCCTGCCAGGACATGGGGGGGTGGGGCAGGTGGAAAAAGGGACCCCCCCTCTCCCTTCTGATTGCTCCTACTAATGCTGCCATCCCAGCTCCATTTGCTCATGTTTCAGTCCTGTGCCCACCTCCAGCTGGGTGGTCAGTGGGAGGAACTCTACCAGGGGAGAGGCCTCTAGGGACCCCTTTGGCTTCTTAGGTACCATCTCCCCCTCCCGCTATGAACTCATGGGATAGGGGAAAAGAATCCCCCCCTAAAGAAAAGTGGAGTATGAGGTCAAGAAGTGGAAGTGGATGCTTGGTATCCCCAGATCAGCAGCTGATGTCTCATTAGTGAGTATATGTTTCCTCTGGCTGCTGTAGCAAACTACCACAATCTCGGTGGTTTAAAACAGTACATATTTATTCTGTTAAGTGTGGAAGTCAGAAGTCTAAAATCAGTTTCATGTGACTAAAGTCAAGGTGTAAAGTAAAAGCAGTGGTTCCTTCAGGGGGTTCTGAGGAGAGAATCCATTGCTTTTGGTCAGCTGCTAGTGACTGCCTGTAGTCCATGGCTTGTGGCCTCTTCCTGTTTTCAAAGAATACCACTCCCTCTCTTCTGACTCTTGACTCTCCGTGTCCCTCTTAAAAGGAACACTGTGACAACACGGGCCCAGTTTGATAAAACAGGATAACCTTCCCATCTCAAGATCCTTCACTTAATCACACCTGCAAAATCTCTTTTGCCATGAAAAAGGAACATATTCATAAATTCTGCGGATTAGGATAAGAACATCTTTGGAGGCCATTACCCATGGTAGGTGTAATCAGAGAGTGCACTGAAAACAGAGACGGGCTGGTTGACTACCCCAAGAGGGAAAGATGCCCTAAGAAACCACAGCCTTCACATTAAGTATTCAAATGAGCTGAAACCCATCTAACTTGGCAATCTCTGCCTCATTCCTTTAAATACACAAACCACCTAAATCCCCATCTAGCCCTCAGCAACAGGCCAGCCAATCCTCAGAATGCCTACACACCCTTTTAATTTCCATTGCCAACCATCACCCTCACTGCCTGGGGCAACAGCTGTGTGCCCCTCACCCTCCCCTGGCTGGCTCAACAGCAGCATCCGAACCAAGGCACTCAACTCATGGCATGGTCAGCAAACTACAATGTGGCCTAGCATCAGTCAGCCAAAGTGACCAGAGAGGCAAATTCAGTGGGTCGGAAAGAGACAAAGAGGAGCCAGCCATTAGAACTGCCCAGGCTCCTGATGGCCTCCCAGGCCCAGCCCTCTGTAGGGCTGATACAAATCTCCTTTTCCATGAAGTAATTTGAATGGGCTTCTGTTCCTTGTCCCCAAGATGTCTCAACTTCCACAGATTATGGGGTTGTATCCATCCATCATGACTGAACATACCAGTATTCAAGATTTAGACACCAGCCTCACATGAGTTTTGTCTGTGAGTCTACATCCAACAAGGGACAGAGGAGATAGGGAACAAGATTTGAGTCAGGAAGCCCTGGGCTGGGTCCCAGTTCTGCCACTTCCTAGCTGTGTGACACTGAGTAAGTCACCTCACTTCTTCGGTCTGGGTTCCCCACTTATAACATGATGGTAATCAGAGGACCTAGCACATTGAATCACTAGACAAGACCAACCAAGGCAGGCACTTTACCTAGGGTCTTCTTGGTCATCATTGGGTCAATACGACAAGCACACATGCCTTTTTTACATTTCAAACACAGTCAGTGTTTCTGGTCTTTTTCCTATAATCAGGAAGTTTTTGATTTTCACAACTTATCTGGGTCTGTGGTTTTAGGGACCATGAGGGTGAGAATGGGACTCTAAAACCATGGGGGAATTCCCTGGTGGTCCGGAGGTTAGGATGTCATGATTCAACTGCAGAGGGGCACAGGTTTGATCGCTGTTCATGGAACTAAGATCCCGAAAGCTGTGCAGCCAAAAAAATAAAAATTGAATTAAAAAAATTAAAATAAAAATCACAAAAGTGGGCCATGCTATGGGCACCAAAGTACCAACTGTCTGGTAAAGACTCTGGCAACCAGCCATTTTCAACAAACCCCACCCTGATTTGCTGTGCCCCTCCCCCTGTAACTTTCTAAGGGGTCTTTAGAACTTGTACGCAGCTCACCCAGGGACGTATCCTCAGAAACACGTCTAGTTACAGCCAAAGTAGAAGCACCAGAAGTATACGTATCAAATACATACACACTAAAGGCATGTAGCTAAGAGCTGACCAACACGCAGAAGCACAAAGCCCAGGTTCCATCACATTTTGAATTGTGTATCAGTGGTTGTGGAAAAGCAGCTGTTCCCATAATGAAATACAAACTGTACAAAACATATTTAAAGAAAATGGCAGCAGAGGGGTTCAAGAAGGTACACTTCTTTCGTGGTCCACCAGTGTTCACGAGACAGCCGCGCACACAGCCAGGCGCTTCGTGGGGTCGGCATTCTCTGCTTCCCCTTCAAGAAGCCTCTTTCGACTTGTGGAAGGCTGCAAGTAAAGGAAAGGGAAGAGATGTTCAAAGAAAACCTCCGGCTTCGTCACAATTATCAGTTTCCCAATATGCTTCCAGTAATCTTGGAGCACTTCATGTGAACCTTCTAGGACCAAGAATACTGGTTGTCCTCATCGGCTCTGAACCCCTACCACACCCCTCCCCGACTCACACAGGTTTACCGGACTGACATTTCTCTCCCTTGGGGCCTCCAACCACTCAACGATGCGTATTGAAAGTAAGCTGCAGGGACTTCCCCTGGGGGTCCAGTGGTTAAGCATCCGTGCTTCCACTGCAGAGGGCACAGGTTCAATCCCTGGTTGGAGAACTAAGATCCTACATGCCATGTGGTGCAGTGAAAAAAAGAAAACAAGGAAACAAGCAGCATAACCAGCCTCCTCTTGGTTGTCTTCTCCTGACCCTTTCGTGTGTTTTCCCATTTACAGAATTGTGAGGGACCGACGGGAAAATGAATGTTACCGAAAGAAGGTAGGACAGAAAATGAACAGATATTAACATATATACAAAGAACTTCAGAGGAATAAGATTATAATCAGTAAGTCATCAATCACTCCTCCAAATTTTTAAATTTTCAACAAATGTAAATCTGAGCCTCTAATACAGTCTTCCAATGTGGCTCAGTGGTAAAGAATCCACCAGCAACACAGGGAACACTGGTTGGATCCCTGGGTCGGGATGATCAACTGGAGGGGGAAATGGCAACCCACTCCAGTATTCTTGCTGAAAATATCCCATGGGCAGAGGAGTCTGGTGGGCTACAGTCCACAGGATCACAAAGAGTCGGACGAGACTTAGCAACTGAGCACACACACAATCTTGCCTTACAAGAGACTTTTTGAATAATGACCCCCATCTCTGCTTCTCTAATTCATAAAACATATTCTTCATTAGTAAATCTTCTAAATGTATCAGAGCAGATCAAGCTGAAACAAAGTATCTACGACATTACTCCTTACAAAAAAATGTTAAGCAATTGGAGCTGAAAAGACTATTCAAGCTCTTCATCCTCTACTCATGGGCTCCTTAAACTTAGCCTACATTTAATGACCATCATCCAGAATACCTGGGCAGAGACCTGGGGCAGAGCCATCAACTTATCTTCTTCAGAAAGCAAGTTGTTAAATTTTCTCTTCATGTCCTCGTCCTGTGAAGAAATGGAAAACCTAAGTAGGCTGTGAATGTGGGAAAGAAAGCTCCTGAAAGGCAGGGCCAGGATGCTCCCAGAAACAGAGAAGTGGGCTAAGATGGGGTGAAGAGGAGAAAAAGGAACAGTCTAATCAGCAGTCAACACTCAGTCAACATGGGCTCAACCAAATCCACACACCCTAAGCGCTCCAGGTGGGTCAGAGAGAACCACAGACCCCAGTGGTCAAATACTTTTAGAACGAGCATCCCAGATCCTGAGAGATGGCAATCAGAAAGCCAGATACTGGGGTTGGCTCCATGCTGCTCCACACATCTTTCCAATAGGTGCCCCCTCCCACTGCCAACAATGAAGCCTGTTACCAGGGCCACCCTAACAAAGCAACCCTGCACCCTAGAAAATTCAGCAAGCAAGCACTGTACGAATTAACTCTGACGGCAAACCCACAATACCCCAGAGTTAATGAGAGGAAAAGGTGAACAGGTGCTTCCTGCTGCTAGAGATGGAAATGAGGGGTGGGGCAGGGCATGTAGACTCCCCTGCCCACCTCCCAAGATGCTCACTTCTGCAGGACTTAAGGATTTGCCAACCAGGAGAGGTGGCCTGGTGTAGCTTCCCCCTTCAGAAAGGTGAAATGCCACATGATTAGGAATGTGGACTCTGGGGCCAGCTGGAAGCTGAGCTCAGCCACTGCAAGTAGCACGTGCAGAATAGAGTCCCAGAGCAGCTCGTTTCCAAATCCCCATGTACCTTCCCATCCCAGCCCGCCCCCACCTCTCCCACTATGTATTGGCATACACAGTGCACCATGGGGGATGGGGGCGAGGAAGAACCAAGGAGGGAAGGCCTTCAACATTCAGTAATTTGACTGCAGAAAACTTAGTGCACAAGGATCAGTTTACCTGTTCTACATGTCAGTTCAGTTTAGTCGGTCAGTCGTGTCCAACTCTTTGGGACCCCATGGACTGCAGCAGGCCAGGCCTCCCTGTCCATCACCAACTCCAGGAGTTTACTCAAACTCATGTCCATTGAGTCGGTGACGCCATCCAATCATCTCATCCTCTACATTTAGCAGCTAGAATCACCTGCTTCCATCACTGTGTTTATTGAGCTACTCAGTGTAGCTCCCCACTGTCCAAGCACCAAGTTCATCCACACTCTCCTCTAGGATCTCACTTCTCAGGCAAGGCCACCCTCAAAGGTCCACCCCTTATTTCCTCCTATACCTGCTCACAGCCTCCACCGGGAATGCCCTCTGTGCCTTCCTGCCCACCCACCTCACCCACCTCCCTCTTTCACCCAGTGAACAGTTACGAGGACCCTTGGGTGCCAGGCACCGTAATAAGCACAGGGGCCTCTGTATCAGAGGGGCTCAATCAATGTCGAAAATGCTATTCGCCTGTCGTTATGGCAACTGAATTGTGATTGTTATGGCTGAATTGTGTCCCCTCCCCCTTTCCCCACTTACATGTTGAAGCCCAACCCCCAGTATTGTGACTATTTGGAGATAGGGCCTTTGCACAGATAATTAAGTTAAAATGGGTTTTAGCTTAAATATAAGACATGACACCATACAACTCCTAGAAGAGAATATGGGCAAAACACTCTCTGACATAAATCGTACTGATGTTTTCTTAGGTCAGTCTCCCAAAGCAATAGAAATTAAAGCAAAAATAAATGAACGTGACCTTATCAAACTTACAAGCTTCTGTACAGCAAAGGAAACCATGAACAGAATTGAAGGACAACCTATGAACTGGGAGAAAATATTTGCAAATGATGCGACAAGGGCTTAATTTCCAACACATACGAACAGCTCATACAATTCAATAACAACAACAACAACAACAAAAAAAAAAACTCAGTCAAAAAATGAGCAAAACACATATATATATTCCAAAGAAGACATACAGATGGCCAACAGGCACATCAAAAGATGCTCCATATGGCTAATTATTAGAGAAATGCAAATCAAAACTACAATGTGGTACCACCTCACACAGGTTAGAATACCCATCATTAAAAAGTCTATAAATAAGAAATGCTGGAGAGGGTGTGCAGAAAAGGGAACCCTCCAAAATTGTTGGCAGGAATATAAACTGGAGCAGCCACTATGGAAAATAGTGTGCAAGTTCCTCAGAAAACTAAAAATAGTTGCTATATGCTGCAACATTCCCACTCCTGGGCATATATCTGTAGAATTCAAGAATCCGCCTGCCAATGTGGGAGACGTAAGAGACTTGGGTTCGATCCCTGGGTCGGGAAGTTTCCCTGGAGTAGGAAATCGCAACCGGCTCCAGTATTCTTGCCTGGGAAATTCCATGGGCAGAGGAGTCTGGCAGGCTGTAGTCCATGGGGCCACAAACAGTCGGACACAACTGAGTGACTGTGCACACACATGTAATTCAAAAAGCTACAGGCATCCCTAAATTGGACACTGTTGATGACAAGAAAGAATGACAAGAGTCATATTCTTTGGACAAACAGTCCAGTGCCAGATCCACAAAACCATTTAGTTTCTTCAAAAATGTTGAATTTCCCAAAATAAAACCTTAACTGTCACTAACAGGTGATTTATGTGGGCAGTCGGCATCCTTGTCATCACTGAACGTTCACTCCACCTTTTGCTGGAAAAATAAAACATGGACAAAAGAGTATTCAAGTGAGACCCCTGTGGCAGGGCTGAACTTCACCTTTTCCTTGGCCATTAACAACAATTTTCTTTTGAGACAGAAAGTTAAAGAAAAATGGGCTACACTTGTTTGTACATTTTGGGTGGATGTAAATCCTATTCCCAGGCCTGACTGGCAAGCTCTGTTTTTTTCAAGACTAACAGCTCCTCCGCCTCCATATCTGGCCCCCAGGAGTTTCCCTATTAAGGCATATGAAAAGAGCCAAGAGGAATGTTTTTCTTTTTCATCAAAATTAAGTCCCCACATGCAAAGGCCCCCTTTGTTCCCAAATTCCTTTTCTCCAGGGTCCTGCAGTTTCAAATCTGTGTGGTCTATTAAGTGCTAAATCATCTGACAGGTTTTTTTTTGTTTTTTTTTTTTTGCTGGGTGGGGGAGGCAGGGTGGGGGGTCAGGGGGGACTGCTGTTTCCAGGGCAACATCCCAAACATATACATCTACTTTTTTTTTTTTTGGTAGGGATTTCTTGTTCTCAACCTGAGCTGGCCTGAGCTGAGGGTTGGAAGACAGAAAAAATAAGGACAGTCTTCCCAGAGCCCCAAAAGCACAGTGCTGAGACTGGATGGCCCCAGGAGTTCCTGGACTAGAAATTCCCAGAGTATCTGAGCATCCAGCTTAAGCAACCTGGTTAAGTCCCCCATCCATCCCCGCAAGTAACAGAGACCAACTGCAAGTTAACAGAAAGGAGTATGGCTGGCTGTGCTGAAAGGAACTCCACTTCGCAGACCTGGCATCCATCAGAGAGCCTGCCCAAGGTTGTAGTGAATTCTAAAACCAAAGACTAGCCCAGCAAAGGCACAAAGGACTTCCAACTCCAGTAGCTTGAATGAAGTCAATGCATAATCTAATGGGAGCCACAACCCCTAGCAGGGACACAGAGGTAATGCAGACTTGAAAGGCGCAGGTGACAATCTGCTAAGAGCATGCTTGCTCACCATGAACAGGAAGTAGGACCCCCTCATACCCAATCACTTGGGCTTAAGAAATAGCCAGGTTCTCCCCACGGGAGGCTGCTCCCCTCCTCCCACCCGTTTCCCTGATCTAAGGTTGAAGATGGCAAGAACGCAGCTCATCCCATATGTCTGAGTAAGGGGTTTGAGAGAAGAGAAAGACGCAGCTGGGGTGGAGGTTTGGAGCTACAACCACCTCTCAAAGGAACACAACTGAACTGCAGACTCGGAGAAGCCACACGGAACCAGGACAGGCCATAAGGAGAGCTTGTTCATCCAAGTCAAGCTGTAAAGGCTGCACACAAATGCAAGACATGCCCACACTCACACCCACAGACATAAATATGCACCTCCACCCACCTAAAGCTCAGTCTTGAAAAATGGCATTAGACCCAACCAAGCAAACGTATGTTTTCATCCTCTTCCCCATCTCAGGGACACAGTTCAGGGTTGCCTGGGTATTTCAGGCGGACAGCCACTGCCCCATACACACCTGAAGCCACGGGTGTCTTAAAGCCTCTTCTGTCGTAAAACGCGCCTTTGGATCCACTATCAACAACTTCTTGACAAGATCCAGAGCTAAAGCAGTAAGATAATTTGGCAAATCACAGTGAGAAGGATAAAAACATTAAATCAACAAAATGAGAGTGTGCCAGAATCACAGGCCAACATCCAGAAAGAGAAGAGAGGGGCTGAGGTCACAGTGAGTCAGCAGACAGAGCGGGCAGGGCCCCCTAGGCCTCCCCACTCTCGGTGTTTGTCCGAAGACTTTAGAACACCAGGAATGCCATGATGGTCCCCATGGCTCCCTGCTCAGATATCACAACTTAACTCTCTTTTCCTGCTCCCCTTACTGGACTCAAGTTCAAACTAATTAAAGCTGAACTTCCCCAGTTCTAAAACACTCAGGATGTTCAGCCAACTCTCTCTGAGACCCATGGAGTGATGGAGAGAGTTCCTCAGCCAGGGAGAGCTCTCTCCTAGGAATCGCAGGCTTGGCAGAAACAAAGCTGGACTGGCCAGCAACAAGTGGAGGCTGGCTGGATATTGCAACAGTATTATTCATC
Source organism: Budorcas taxicolor (assembly GCF_023091745.1). NCBI lineage: Eukaryota > Metazoa > Chordata > Mammalia > Artiodactyla > Bovidae > Budorcas > Budorcas taxicolor. The sequence continues at coordinate 14,161 of NW_026291885.1, forward strand.
AGATGTTGACACTTAGCACAACCATCTGCGTTACATTGTTTGACAGTTAGTTTCGGCTTTCTACTTTTCCTTTTGAGAATTACAAAGTTACCCTTTTAAATTCTAAAACACAGAATAACAAGTTACATTTAGCTTTTGCTGTGCTTACTACTTCAAAGGAGACCTTGTGACTAAAAAGTTACCCATTATTTTGCACATTTAAATAGATACCAGGCACAGTGAGTATATTACACTTGCTGCTGCTGCTGGTAAGTCGCCTCAGTCGTGTCCGACTCTGTGCGACCCCATAGACGGCAGCCCACCAGGCTCCCCCGTCCCTGGGATTCTCCAGGCAAGAACATGGAGTGGGTTGCCATGTCCTTCTCCAATGCAGGAAAGTGAAAAGTGAAGTCGCACAGTCGTGTCCGATTCTTCACGACCCCATGGACTGCAGCCCACCAGGCTCCTCCGTCCATGGGATTTGCCAGGCAAGAGTACTGGAGTGGGGTGCCATTGCCTTCTCCGATATTACACTTAACCCTCACAAAACCTCCTTAAAATAGAGGTGTATTGTGCCCTCTTTTACGAATAAACAAAAAGAAGACCCAGAGAGGTTAAGTAACTTGCCTAAGGTCACAAGGTAAGAAGTACCAGCCCCAGGACACAAGCCTACATCAGCCTGGCTCTAGAGCCCAAGTTCCCAATAACTTCCTTTGCCTCTAAAATGGTACAAAAACTAACAGAAAATAAGAACAGGATTGACAGGAGAAAACATCACAGAATTTGAAAATAAACTCCCATTGCAGCACACATACATTTAGCAAACCACAAATTCTGAACTCTTTCATATCCATACCCTTCTCTGAGACCTCTGCCCAGACTTCAGGAATGAAGTTGTATTTTCCACTGGTGATCTGATCCTTCAATGACACTTGAGTCTTATGCTCAGAGAAAGGTGGATACCCACTAAGGCTTCATATTGGTAGAGACAGAAAGGAAAAGAAATCAAGTGGCATTGTCAGTGGCATTCAGATGTATCAATTTTTTTTCAGCATAATGAAAAATCAGGTATTGCTTTAAATCAATGGTCCAAAAAAAGGTGACCTAAATTAAACACAAACTCTCTAACTGGACACATTTTTTATTTCACCTTAATACCACCAACCACAGTCTGAAGCGATAAAAACTTTTTCTTACCAAATGAAAAGAATAACTCCTAAACTCCAGCAGTCCACAGCACGGTTATATCCAGCAGTTCCAAAGGAATTGAGAACCTCCGGAGCCAGATAGGTGGGGGTACCACATAAGGTTCTCATCAGAGACGTCTCCCCCAAAATCTTGGACTGCCCAAAATCAGTAATCTAAAGTAAGGACAAAAGGGCATCTTTTAATGTCATGAAATAAAAAGTAACATAGTCTGCCAATTCAAAAAAGACATGAAGGTTACAATAGTTCCTAGCCTGATTCATGCCACTGTTAATCAGGAGTCTACACATTCTTGTCTTTGTAAGGTAATTTTTTAAAAATATTTTTATTTATTTGGCTGTTCTGAGTTTTAGCTGTGGCGTCTAGTTCCCTGACCAGGGATCAAACCCCGGGCCCCCTGCATTGGGAGAAGAGTCTTAGCCACTGGACCCCAGGAAAGCCCTGTAAGGTAATTTTAAATCCTCCAAGTTATTAAATTTTGCTTAAATAAAAATTCCCGAGCCAAGGAATTTTAAGGCTCAGGTTTTCTCCCAACTTAGATCTGTATTCTCTGTAACCTTACAAAAGGCTTATAACCCTTAACAGAGACTCTAGAAATCTAGTTATTCCTGATTTTTCTTAGACCCCAGTTTTTCAATGTTGGCTGTAAACGGAAATACTGAGGAGCTGGGGAAAAATACATCACCTGGGTGCCACCTACAGCAATTCTAAGGTGCAGGCTTGCTGTCGTGGTTGTTTTTTTTTTTCTTTTTTCTAAATCAACAGCGGATTCTCAAATGAAGCCAGGCTTGGGGAGTACTATCTTAAACAGAGGAAGGCAGGGGATGTGTTTCTCCCATCTAGACTCTTCCTTCCTCTCTCTGAAGATGAAAGTGGCTTGTACACATGGAGCTGAATAAGTGCTCATTTGCATCTTCACTGGAGCAATACTACCTGGCCGCTAAAAGAACTGCTAAGAATGGAAAGGTCAAATCCCCTCCCTTTTTATGCTCCCACTTTTTACTTGATGAATTCGAAAACAGTTTCTGAACAGAAATCTACTGGAGTGGCCCCATACAGAGCATAAATTTCTTACCTTTATAAGGCAGTCCTCCTTTGGAGATGACAGTAGAACATTCTCTGGCTTTAAGTCCCGATGTATAATGCCATTTTCATGAAGGTACTACACAGAGAGGACTGACCCTTAGATTTATGGAGCAGGCGCGTGAGACAGACACACACACATCTTACAGCTGGATGAAAGTATAACTCATGTTACGGCCACATTCTCTCCCAAATCAGAAAACCACTGGATAAGTGCACTACTATTTACAAATTTTCTTGCAAGAAAATCTTTAAAAAATAGAAAAATGAAAGAGGCCACTTATAACAGTATTTTATTTCACTCTTCAAGACAATAACTATTCCTTCATGTTAGCAGAAATAGAAGGTATCAGTTTCAATAATAAAAATGCAACAGGTGACATAAAACATTTGGGGACTATTTAAACTCTAAAAATTCTACCAAAATAGTGTATTTGTTGATTCCACTTCTGAGAATATTTTTAAAGGGACTCTATAAAGTACACATGTGTAAATTATCTGAACACCTAGAGTTAACATATTCCTTGATGCAAGATCAGTCTTTGAAAACTTGATGACTGAAATAGAATGGTTTCTAAACATCATAAATAGAATGATGTTTCTCTGTGTACTCATTTTTATATACCAAGTCATATTTCTTTAGGAAAAAAAGAATTTCCCACGTCCACTGAGTACTCAATTCACCTTAATATTCTTGGCATAAAGTTGGGAGCAAACCCAACTTTAAGGGCCTTCTCTGGTGACTCAGTTGGTAAAGAACCTGCCTGCAATGCAGGAGACCCGGGTTCAATCCCTGGGTCAGGAAGATCCCCTGGAGAAGGAAATGGCACCCCACTTCAGTATTCTTGCCTGGGAAATTCCATAGACAGAGGACCCTGACGGGCTACAGTCCATGGGGCCGCAGAAGTTGGACACAACTTAGCAACTAAACCACCACCACAAACCATGAAGAGAGTGAAACAGTGGTTAGACTGATAAGAGCAGATACTACAGGTTACATGTGATCTTAACCAAAAGGCCGAGAAGTGATGTTTGGCCGAAACCAACACAATTCTATAAAGCAATTATCCTTCAATTAAAAACTAAATTTAAAAAAATTAAAAACATAAAAATCACTGGTTAGGTGTTTATGGGCTTTAGGTTTCTCTGGATATCCCTCTGGCCTACAGCAAAATACCTCCAAAACACTTTCACTGGGAAAGTGACCTGGTGAAGCCCCCAGGCTGGGCGCCCAGGTAGATCAGCCCCTGGAAAATCTCCTTCCAGCTTCAGTGCAACAGCTGCTCCCAATCCCTGTGTTTCTTGCACAGAGGAACATTCTCAAGGGAAGAGACCTTGGCGGGAATCCCCACAACATCTGGGTTGAGAAAGGGTGATGTTCTTTGAAGCATGCAGGGTGCCACCAGCCATTCACCCCAACACCTGCCCCGAACACTGAAGAGGAGGCAGTACACGTGCCTGCCCGTGTGCCTGCTGCAGCACTGAAATACACACATCACCATGTGTACGTTCAACTCAGTTCAGTCGCTCAGTTGTGTCCAACTCTTTGCGACCCCATGGACTGCACACCAGGCCTCCCTGTCCATCACCAACTCCTGGAGTTTACTCAAACTCAAGTCCATCAAGTCGGTGATGCCATCCAACCATCTCATCCTCTGTTGTCCCCTGCCCCTCCAGCCTTCAATCTTTCCCAGCACCAGGGTCTTTTCAAATGAGTCAGCACTTTGCATCAGGTGGCCAAAGTATTGGAGTTTCAGCTTCAGCATCAGACCTTTCAATGAATATTCAGGACTGATTTCCTTTAGGATGGACTGGTTGGATACAGATAGCTAATGGAAAGTTGCTGTATAGCATAGCGGGGGTCAGCCTGGTGCTCTGGGACAACCTATATCAGGTGGGAGGGAGATTCAAGAGGGAGGGGACATGTGTATACCTATGGCTAATTCATGTTGATGTATAATAAACCAATACAACATTGTAAAGCAATTATCCTCCAATTAAAAATAAATAAATGGGAGGAAAAAAAAAAAACCAAGATGCTACAGAAGAAGGAAACTCCTAGCACTGTGCCACGGGGGAGTGATCCATCCTCACACCTGCCCAGTTGCCTCCTCACCCCTGCCCCAGAGGTAAGGGGGATTTCTACAAGGACCAGGCACAACAGAGATCCCTGCCCCCCATAAAAACCCCCTAGCTAAAGAGAAGCCATGTGGGACCGTGTGTTTATTTCTTTAACTTCCTTATTTCTTTTTTTCCTCTTAAACTTCACAGCAAGAACTTTCTCATCTGAGTCAAAGGGGTGGGGTGTTTTTGCCAAGAACAGAACAACCCAAACACAGACTCTGCTCTCTGGGTTTTTATCCCTGGTCCCTCATTTTCTGCCAACTCAGAGAGTAACTCACCTAAAAGAAAGTTGTCAAAAGCACCGAGGGCTTCTCTTACCTGCACGGCCAGGAGCATCTGGTAAAAATAGAGCTTGCATGTGGCTTCTTTCAGGCGTTTATGCCCCACCACCCTGTCGAACAGCTCTCCTCCTTCCATCCTGAAACACACAGGCGAAGCAGGGGGTTCATTCCTAGAGGGAAACTCACTTGGAGGGAAGATAACAACACAAACAGAACAAACTCATCAAGACAAGCAAAGTGGTTTATCTACTCTCGGCTCCCATCTGTCAAGGCAATGAGGTGATTAGCCACATACACAATAAAGACGTGTCCGTTGGAAACTGAGGAGCAAGGAAAGATAGAGAAAGAGAGTGGTGGGCATTGGACACGCTTGGGGAGCTTTCAGAAAATCTGATGCAGTAGATCGGAAGCAGACCCCAGGGGTCTGCATTTTTACTGTGCACCCAGGTGGTTCTGAGACTGGTGTAGGGGAGAAAGCAGGAGCCTAGGACCTGACAACTGGGTCTGAATTTCAGCTCCACCACCTCCCAGCTGTGGGACTTGGGGCGACTTATGCAACCTCTCTGAGCTTGTTTCTAAACCCCTTCAACAAATGGGGATAAAACCCCACCTACCCTGATGGCTGCTGTAAAAATTAAGAGATTAACTGCTATAGGTAAAGCACCCGGCACAGTGGAGATGCTTGGCCAGATTATTCAATCCCTCTGCAATTCAGTTCCCATTTCTGTAAAGTGGAGCTCAAGACAATAACTAACTCACCACTTCACTTATGTGACTGCCCTGGTGGCTCAGATGGTAAAAGTGTCTGCCTACAATGTGGGAGACTCAGGTTTGATCCCTGGGTCGGGAAGATCCCCTGGGATCTTCCAGGAAGATCTTCCAGGAAGGAAACGGCAACCCATTCCAGTATTCTTGCCTGGAAAACCCCAAGGACAGAGGAGACTGGTAGGCCCCAGTCCATGGGGTCGCAAAGAGTCGGACACGACTGAGCAACTTCACTACTACAACTCACCACTAACTTGTATATAACCTGGATAACAGTTATGCAGGTTACATGAGTCAATCCCAGTGAAGTGCTTACAGCAGGATTTGGCTCATATTAAGTGTTTCATTAGTATCAGTTACTGCTATTGTATTATTACTACTATTATTAAACAATTTCTTTAAATTTATCTGACTGAGCCAGGTCGTAGTTGCAGCACACAGGATCTTCAATCTTCATTGCAACATGTGGAATCTGGACTACCGGGGAAGTCCCAAACTGTTTTGAGATCCAGTCAAATAATAAATCTCCTATTTCATAGCAACAGATATTCTCTTAAGCACTCCAGGGGCCGTCCAGTCTCTCCTAGGGCTATGACTGGCCTGCTGTTTACTCTATAATCTTTATGGTCAGCCAGCACGGCCACTGTTGGCCACTCAGGAGTAAGGCCCAGCCTGTCTGCCATGATGGCCAGTCCCAGAAACACTGCACACTTCTGCAGAATGGACACCAAGGCAGGCCTCTTTCAGGAATGAGACAGTAAATGATTTTAATCATACCAAGTAAAGCTGCAAGTACACCAGCCCATGAAAGATACTCAGGTGTCACCCTGGTGCAATGATCCTGAGCAACAATGGCCACCCAGGATATTTCAGAGTAATGACATGCACCTGTGCTGGAGCAACACGCAGGCCACATGCTCTGCTGGAGGCCTTCCAGCCCTCAGAGCATTTGATCCTTATGACTGCGCAGGGAGCTATCATTATTACTTAACACTAGGAATATGAGACTCAGACAGGTGAAGTCAACTAACCCATGGGTAGACAGCTAGTCACCAGCAAAGTGGGCTTCAAACCCAGGCCTCAGATCCATCTGCCTTTGGAAACACTAGAATCATTTTTAAAATTTATACTAACCCCATGTGCTCGTTTTACGGGCCACCCCCCACATACATACGCTGAGGGTCCCCAGGATGAGAAATGCAGGCCAGCATTAGACCCTTTGGTGCTTTATAAGCATTTAAATGGAAACAAAAAAGTTTGCTACTTACAATTCCAAAACAATATAATAATCTTCGGCATCAAAAAAGTCTTTAATCTTGATGATACAAGGCTAAAAGGGGGAAAAGAGAAAAAATAGTTAAGAAGCTCTCCAAGAGGAAAAGTACAAGAGCAGAACTCAGGACACCCACCCAAGGTGTCAAGGAGGCCAAGACCAGGCATCCAGTCCTTGCCTCAGGACTCTCTGCAGTTCATGCAGGGGAGGAGCATGCATGTGTGCTCAGCCACTTCAGTCGAGTCTGACTCTCTCCAACCCCATGGACTATAGCCCACCAGGCTCCTCTGTCCATGGGACTCTCCAGGCAAGAACACTGGAGTGGGTTGCCATGCCCTCCTCCAGGGGATCTTCCTGATCCAGGGATCGAAGCTGCGTCTCTAAAGTCTCCTGCATTGGCAGGTGGGTTCTTTAACACTAGCGCCACCTGAGAAGCCCACAGGGGAGGAGACAGAACCCTAACTTAGCTGGCTCCTTCATGAGTACACACAATAAACTCTCTACCCCACCAAACTGACAAGGGAGCAGCTCATGCTTCACATTTAACGCTGGCACCAAGGGTGGAAGGCCAGTCTCTTCCCAGCCTTCCTCCTCCCTGTCCCAGAGCGCAGGGACTCAAGGACATCTAAGACACCTAGGACCCTGACAAGGAGCGCAAGGAAAGGAAGCCCAGGTGGGAGGCCCAGCCATGCTGCCACACAGCAGGGCTATTCAACTGAGGCAACTGGCACCACAGGGCAACCCATGAGACAAGAGGGCATTTTCTAAGGAAGAGGGCAATTCCAGTTTCAGAAGAACTCAAAAGCACGTATGTGTGGTAGAGGAGAGACACACACACACACACCTGTGCCTGATGGTCTGTGACCTCTGATCAATGCTGGGTGCATTTGCTAAAGAACCAGGGAGAATCGTATAGTACATTCAATGCATATAACACCCCTATTGTTTTTTCTAGTACAAAGGATCGACGCTAAAGCTAGTGGTCAGGGTAGATACAAGAAGTGGTGAGTATCAAGGACATACACTCCTACCCACCAGGGAAAAGGATTCTGGCTGTGTCAATTAAAAGGAAGAGAGTGGTATGATTTTTAGACTGTATTTATTTTTTCATCAAAACCTCGATTTTTATTGGTATATCTATTCACTTTAGATTTTTCAATTTTCAATTAAAAAAAGCAAACACCCACCAAAGTGATTTTCCTGCAAAGCACATTTCATCCCTTCCATTGCTGATTAAAATCCTCCAAGTGATACCTCCCCACAATGAACTGTTAGCGGTGAATGGACACCCCACCACCTCCCCCAGCACAGTGGATCTTGGAAACACAATGCCAAGTGGAAAGGGCAAGTCTTGAAACACTTTTGAGTATGAGGTAGATTCGACAGTATGATCAGATTTCTTCGTTCTTAAACTCATGGCAAGTTCAAAGGTGTTCATCCTACCAGTTCGCTTTACCACTTACATTTTACTTTACATGTGTCAAATATTATATAATCTTAAATTATTTTAAGGCAGAAAGGGAGAAGAGTGAGAGGAGGGAAGGAAGGAAGAAAATAAAAATCCTTCAGCACCTTGCAGCTGACAGGCTGCAATTCAACTTCTCAGCAGGGGTTACCAAGCCCTTCCAGACCCAGCCTCACCTCCTTCTGCCCATCCCAAATATCCTCCTCTCCTCCTCTCCAGGCCACAAAACTCCCTTTTCTCTCCCCATGTCACATCTTTGCTCACACTACCCTCCAGCCTGGTGATCCAGCCTTCTGGCCACACTTGGGCCTCAGGTATCAAGCCCCTTTAAATTTTTTTTTGTTTTTTGCACACCACATTCTGTAGCATGTGGGTCTTAGTTCCCCAACCAGAAACCAAACCTGTGTCCGCTGGATGGCAGATTCTTAAACACGGGACCACCAGGGAAGTCCCCCCACTTCCAGAGTTTGGATCCACACTTCCTGCAGTCGTACTAATCTGTGTGGCCCCACAAAGAAACTGACGCCCGACAAAAGTCTCTCACCAGGTACTGCATGGGCTAAGTCAATGAGCCAGTCTTATTTTTATCTTCCTAGGACCAACATTCAACAGAGCAGCTGGCACATGGGGGACACTCATACGCTGTCCAGTTTAATACCATCAACACCAATAACAGACACACCCACCCACTGAGGGTGGGTCCTGCTGGCCACATTTTGGTCATGGATTCTACAGCCATGGGGTCAGGCTGACAGCAAACCATTTCCACCTCTCCTTACCTGTGATCACTGTATACTTGGCTCTGCAGGGCAACCTGTTATTGTCACGATAATGGAAACACTAAATATGCACTGTAGTATTACATTAAGAGGAACAGAAAAGAGAGCTGAGGGACTTTCCTGGCGGTCCAGTGGTTAAGAGTTCATGCTTCAGGGGTGAGGGTTTGATCCTTGGCTAGGGAACTAAGATCTTACATGCCACTGATAAAAAATAAATAAAAAGAAACAGGAGAGCTAAAATTCTCTTATAACAGAAAGACAACAAGCTATTATTATTGATAAGCCAAGAGACAGCAGTTTATGCATTAATAAATCACGTAGAAATAATGGAGGTAAATTCTTTAAAAAAGCTGAAAAAACTTTAAATGCAGGGAAGGCGATTAGGAAAGAAGTAAAGCTGCTGTTTATAAACCTTTTAGCACCATCTGACTCTAGAATATACACCTGTGACATCTTTTTCTTTTGGCCACGAGGCACACGGGATCTCAGTTCCCTGACCAGAGATGGAACCCTCATCCCCTGCAGTGGAAGTGCAGTGTCTTAACCACTGTACCACCAGGGAAATCCGTAATAAAATGAAAGGGAAGCAGAGAGATGATATGGGATGGGAGGTGGAAGGGGGATTCAGGATTGGGAGCTCGTATACACCCGTGGTGGATTCACGTCAATGTATGGCAAAACCAATACAGTATTGTAAAGTAAAATAAAGTAAAAATAAAATTTAAAAAAATAATAATAATAAAATAAAATGAAAGGGAAGGCAGAAGAAAAGACACACACATGGAAAAGGAATGAGAGGAAGGACTGGGAACTGCTCGGTCTGTTTGGCCAGTGCCACTCTGGGAACGGGGTGGGGGCGGCCAGCCACTGACAGAGCACGCAAAGCCACCACTAGACGAAGCCGGCATGGACTGTCTCCAGGCCCCACCAGCTCTAGAGCCACAGGCTGCAGTTGCCACAGCTGAAGCATCTCAGAAGCCAGAGGCCACCAACCCAGGCCCTCCACTCAGGTCCTACAGGGCAAAGGGTAGGGAACTGCAGATCACTGTCATGCCCCAGGCGTGTTTCCTGTGCGGAGAGCTTTGTGTGCATGCTCGGTTGCTCAGTCGTGTCCGACTCTTTGCATCTCTATGGACTCTAGCTCACCAGACTCCTCTGTCCACGGGATTCTCCAGGCAAGAATACTGGAGTGGGTGGCCATTTCCCTTCTCCAGGGGATCTTCCCGACCCACGGGTTAAACCTGGCTCTCCAGCGTGTCCTGCACTGCAGGCAGATTCTTCACCACTGAGCCACCTGGGAAGCCCTGAAAGCTTTAGAAGCACATATTCAAGTCTCATTGACCTTTGAGGCAAGTATCCTACAGTCTCTAGAAACAGACAAGGGAGCAGAAGCTAGGCAAAGTGAAACGACCTGCTCAGAACAAGGGATGGGAACCCAGGTCTGCCTCCCCACTAGACTAAAGCCATGTAAGACGAGAGGTGGCCAGGTCTATCTGTGCTGACTGCCTGGGGCCTAGAAAACAGGTTGGCACTGTAAACATTCGACAATTGATAAATCAGTGCCTGACTCTAAAGGCCAGGGTCTACTGGACTTTATACCAGGCTCTACTCACTGTCCCCAAACATCCAAATGCTCTCATGTGCCCATCTCTACTTCCCAAGGACTCCCAAGTGCCCTTGTAAATTGCCAACAAAAATCTCCAAGGATCTTTTTTAGAGTTTTCAATTCCTCTCCTGTGCAGCAGACATCGGATTTGTATAAATGTTATGCTTGGGGATCTTCTGACATCAGAGAAAATTCTCTGAGGATTCTAAGTGTTTATCTTTGGGGGATGTTTGAAGCAACCCCACCCTGAAAAATTAGAGGGCTCCTCTCTTTAACGAGATTCCAGATCCCATGGAAAAAAGAGGCAAAGGCAAAGAAGAGATAGAAGTTGCAAGGCATTAGAAGAAAGCCAAGCAGGAAGTTCGGCCACTCACATTCTCATGGGTCTTCAGATCCACCACAGATTCTAAAGGAACCTACTGAATTATTGTGTCCATATGATGTTCTTAGTTTCTATTTGTTGTTAGGAGGATCTGACCAGGTCAGAGAAGGGAGAATAAACCTTTTGTAGTTCAGAGGTTAAGAACCAGAATCAGACGATCCAGGGGTCCCCAACCCATGGGAACTGGGCCACACAGCAAGAGCTGAGTAGTGGGCAAAGGAGCAGTTTCACTTGTACTTACAGCTGCTCCCCATCAATCGAATGACCGCCCACTGGTTCTGTATTATGGTGAACTGTATCATGATTTCATTATATATCACAGTGTAATAATAATAGAAATATAAAGTACACAGTAAATGCAATGCACTTGAATCATCCTGAAACCACCCTCCACTCACCCCGGGTCCGAGGAAAAATCGTCTTTCGTGAGACTAGTTCCTGGCGCCAAAAAGGCTGAGAACCACTGGGATAATTCTCAGCTGGAAGACTGGAGGTCTTATTTCAAGTTTAACTCATGTAGCTCACGACTACATGGGGGCCCACGAATTAATGAAGAAAAACAGAAAGAAGGAAAAGGAAGATGGGAGGAGTCCCACTGGTCTAACTTTCTCTTCTCACATCTTTAGACTCTTTCCACTGAGACAAGGTCATGATTGCACAAAAAAGATAGGACCTCTGATACTCAGTGGGGCCAGAGACACCATTCAAACACCCAGGATGTTGTCATACTTATTGGGTATTCTTGGATATATCTGATTTATTCCAACCAAGGTGAATGGAAATCAGCACCTCCTAAAGGTACTTAAGAGGTATAAGATTCAGGTATAATTAATGTACCAAAAGAGCACTGTCTCCCCAAATATAATCAGTTGATCAAACCCCTACAATAGTATTTAGCAGATTTACTATGGCTTTTGGTCCAGAACTAACTCAGCGGAAAAATAACATAATTAATAATAAAATCTTTTCACAATATTTTCCTTTCAAAATTTTAGGGTAAAGCTCTTCCCAGCTTAACAGCTAAAACCATGCATGTATGCATACACACACGTATACACACACAATTAAGGAACCCAGGTTAATACTAGTTTTATTACACTGAAGTGCTTTGCACTCTCCCCATTTTTTGAGATAAAAGAATTTAAGTATGGGTCATTTTTTTACAGTAGTACTTACATGATTTAGTTTCTTCAAAATTTCTATTTCTGTTTCAACATTGAGTGCCGGATCCTTTAATAAAATAACATTAGTTTATTAATGATAATAATAGCCAGTATGCAGAAAATGTTTACAGTTAAAACTTAGTTGAGTAAAAGCTGCCTGAGTTCCAGACTCAGCACTGTTCTTACAGAGAAATCAAGGATGAATTACACAAAAACTCACCTAAAATCACTTTGCAAAATAGTTGGTAAACAATAAGCCATTCAGTAAGTGACTAGGCTCTATGCCAAGCTCTTTATCTAAAAGGGTCATCTCATGTAAGCCCCATAATCCAAGTGAACTGGGCTCTAAAAGTATTCCCATTTTACAGATGGAACAAAGCTCAGAGAAAGGAAGCCACTTGCTGCAGTTCCCACAGCCAGAAACAAATGTGTTCCCACTGTTCTTACATTGACCTGGTAAGCTCTGCTTGTCTCATCAAACTGAGGAACTGTTTACATTTGTAAAAATAATACAACAAGCAAAAACCATAAACGAAAAGGTATTCAATTAAACTGTGTAAAGAAAACATAGAGTCACATTTCTCATAATTTAGCAGAGCCAGGGTCCAATTTCAAATGCAAGCTGAGATATTTACTGAGACTCTAAAGGGAAGAGGAAGCTTCAGGGTAGAAAAGTTGCTCTCCGTTACAATTCCAGAAGAATGACTCGAGTTACTCAACCTCATGGGCTACACCCTCTACAAGCAAAGAGGATATAGAATTACATATTTATGTAAAATGGACTTCAGCGAAGAAAGCCAGATGTTTAATTTTAAAAGCCAGCCTCTTCCTGTAAGCCGGTAAACTCATTACCAAGGCCGGGTATACTCTGATGATAGAGAGCTCTAAAGAATATGATAGGATTTGAAAGATGAAATTAAAACATAAAGTTGTGTTCCAAGTCATTAAGAATCTGGTAGGTTATTTTCTTCCCCCCCAAATGGAAAACAAACCCAGAATCACAGGGGAAAGATCTATAACAAAGTGAACACTGAAAGGAAATTCCTCTTGCTATGCGAGAATGGCATTGTCTAGGGACAAAAAGAAAAAAAATCGATCTTTAAGGAATGTAAAGCATAATAGCCAGAAACAGCTGGCCACAAAGGAAAACGTGACTAGAGGACACATTTTATATTACTTTGTAGGGTCATACGTTGAAAAACCAATACATTTGGCCACTCCACCAATGCAGTAAGTATGTATTACAGGAAATGTAAAAAGTGAATGGTTACCATATAAACAGACCATATAATTTAATTAAGATCTTTTAAAAATCTATAAACATGGAGGTATTCATTGCCACATTATCAGGAAGAATAAAGAATTAGAAATTATCTAAATGACCTAAATGATCAAGCAGAGAAATGGATAAAGTGATAAAGTTGATGAAACAGAGACTCAGTCATCCAAAAGGATATAGTAGGGAAAAGTTTACGCATTAATGCTTATATGAAAAAGCAGAATACAAAACTGTATACAATACGATCTCAGCCATCTAGAAACATGAATTCACAGGAACAAAGACTAGAAGGAAAGGGAAAACTGAAAACAGCTGTGGGGTTCCAGCGGCGGGGATACAGCGGGATTTTTTTTTCCCCTAATTTCCTTTCATTTATTGTAAAAACAGTCTTGTAACAACTTGGAAGGAAAAAAAAAAAGTTCCTGCT